>NW_007172561.1:0-850 GCF_000164805.1 Carlito syrichta | reverse complement strand
CACCGGTCCCATTCCTGGCTGAAGTACCCTGTGCGGGGTCCAGGGCCACTCTCGCTGCTCACCACCTGCCCTTTGGAGCTTTGGAGCACTGGAACTCCGGGCTCACCCTGGCTGAGGAACTCAGCGTGAGACCCCAAGCTGGGGAACCCAGACAAGTGGAGCAAAACAGATCTACATAAACTGCCTCGCCATTCTCCAGGCAGAGACTTCCATTGCCCTGCCCACTTATCAACAAATTTTACCTCAGCTCCTAAGGCAATGGTGCAAAACAGGAGACAAAGCCCCACTCCTACGCTGCAACAAAAAACAAAGGGGAGAGGCCAGAATCAGAGATCAGAGAAGTGACTTTAGTCTGATCGCTTATTTTGACTTATGATTTTATCATTGTAACTCTTGGTTTTGATCACGTTTGTTGTTTACCTTCTGACTTACACTGTTTCTTGATTTTATTGGCCTGTCTCTGTGTAGCTATCAGTACTCTTTATGGAATCTTTCTTACATGTCTTTCTTCACTTCTTCCCAGCCTTGTGTCTCTTTCTCACCTGATAGTTGGTATGTATATCTGTTTTCTCTCTCACTTTTCTCTCTTTCTAACCCCCTACTGACCCCCTCTTCCTCCATTATTTTCCTCTTCTATACCCCACTTTTTAATCTAGGGACCAATACTACATACTGCTGAATGGACAGATTGTAAGGCAGAGAGAAATAGGTTCCAGTGTGCTCATACACCTGTTCGTGGATGCTGGAATCAGCATATACATTCTGAACCACAGCTTCCCTCTCAATTAAACCTCAC
This sequence comes from Carlito syrichta, assembly GCF_000164805.1. Classification (NCBI taxonomy): domain Eukaryota; kingdom Metazoa; phylum Chordata; class Mammalia; order Primates; family Tarsiidae; genus Carlito; species Carlito syrichta. The sequence goes on along the minus strand of NW_007172561.1, from coordinate 54 downwards.
AACTGCAAAAAGTACAGATTGCAGCCTACACTCCAACCTCAAAAGTGAACAAAG
>NW_007172560.1:0-355 GCF_000164805.1 Carlito syrichta | reverse complement strand
CAACCCTCCGACTTGACAATGAGGACCTTCCACCAAGTAAGGCCAGGGACATATCCCTCACACAGGGACATTTCCTCCCCCAATCCCAATGTTTCCTAGCTCTAAATCCAGTCGCCCTGTGAACACACCACATGCAGTTGGAATCATTGTACGATTCTGATGCTGTTGGAGACAGGGTCTTGCTTTTTGGACCAGGCTAGGGCCTGGGGACACAACTGTCATTCACCACCAGCCTCAAAATCACGAGCTTCAGTGATCCTTCCACTTCCGCCTCCAGAGTGGCCGGGACGACTGGCACCTCCACCCCAGATCCCCTGTTGCGATAGGTGTGGTGACTGTATCCCCCTGCATGGTC
>NW_007172559.1:0-1184 GCF_000164805.1 Carlito syrichta | reverse complement strand
GGGCGATAGGCGCGAGGAGGGCCGGAGTCCCTCAACCGGGTTCCGAGGGTGTGGAGGAGAGAGAGCTGTGAGGTGTCTTGGGAGGCAAGTGGGACGAGAAGAGGGTAGAGGGGAAGGAGGGAATTTGGGTGATCTGAGGCAAGGAGCAATTTGGAGTCCTGGGTGTGTCTAACACCCGAAAAGTCTTGGGGGCTCCTTGCATTCTGCCTAGCAAAGCAGCCTTCCAGTGCCCAACAATCAGGGAGCGTGAGGTTCCAAGTTTCTTGGAAGAAATGCTGGGGTGTAATCGGAGCACCGGGAGAGAAAGTGGGGGGCCAGGAACGAGCATGCCGTTCATCAGGAGGGTCCCGGCTCCAGGCGCGCCACCTGCTTCGGTTGGCCCGATGCGCACGGGATCTGGCGGTAACCTGCGAGGAAGCTCTGGCGTCGGCAGCCAACATCCCACAGCTTCATCCAATTTCTCCTCGTTGGCTGTAAGATCCTCTAGGACCGAAATTTTTCCCTTGGCACATGACGTGGTTCGTGCAGGGCCACCCCCAAACGGGTAACTGTGAGAGTTGAGGCGATGTCTCAGACTCTGCGTGGTGGTTGACCAAGCCCTTGGAAGGTAGAAAGGCTTTCCTTATATCAGTCAATTGTGAGAGCCTGAGTCTTAACAGTGTTGAGCCTTTGAATCCATGAGCTTAGCGTAACTTTCCGTGTATTTTTAACTACTTTAAGTTCTCTACTTGCTATCCGGTATTTTCAATATAGAAATTGTTAGTATACATCGCTAGGTACGGAAGTACACAGTTGACCCTTGAACAACGTGGCAGTTAGGAACTCCAACACTCTTTGATGTAGAAATTCCCGATATACAAAGAAATGCAAATTAAAACTACTCTAACTCATTCTAACTGCAGTCAGAATGGTCATTCCCAAGAACTCAAAACACAACAGATGCTGGAGAGGATGCAGGGAAAAGGGAACGCTTCGACACTGTTGGTGGGAGTGTAAACTAGTACAACCTCTGTGGAAAACAGTGTGGCGATTCCTAAAAGATCTGAACACCCCCTACTGGGAATATACCCGAAGGATCTCAAGTCACTCTATGAAAAGATACCTGCACATGTGTGTTTATTGCAGCATTATGCGCACAGCAAAAACATGGAACCAACCGTGCTGCTCACGGAAAGAGGACTGGA
>NW_007172558.1:0-2980 GCF_000164805.1 Carlito syrichta | reverse complement strand
ACTTAAATAAAAGGAAAACAACTGGTAGTATTGCCCTTTAAAAAAATCCCTGATATAACTGTTTTCCCCAAATCATAACTGCGGATAGCCTACTGTTGACCAGAAGCCTTATCAATACCGTATACTGTTGATTAAAACACAGTTTTTAGTTACAAGTATTATAAGTTGTGTCCCTGCAGTGAAGTGAGCCGGAGAAAGGAAAAGGTTATTAAGTAAATCATGAGGAAAACGCGTGGACTCTCCATCGATCATTAGCTGGAAGTGGGTGATTATCGATGCCTTCGCCCTCCTGGCGTTCGACTCGAGTGGCTGAGGAGGAGGAGCTGGGGAGGAGTGGATCTTGTTGCCTCAGTGGTGACCTGGGCATAGGACAGTCTGCGTTCAATGAATTCAGGCCGTTGTCCTGCATGAGTGGGAGATGCTGTGTCCACAAAACTCAGCGTGTGCAGTGCTAGAGGTTGGGGACTCACAGAGGCGGGATGGCAGGAGGGGGTGGAGGAACGAGAAACTACAGATGCGATGTACAGTATGGAGTTCTGGAGACCCCGAAAGCCCAGACTTCACACCGCACGGCGTAGCCACATGACAGAACTGCACTTGTGCCCCCTAAGTTTATACAAATAAATGTTTTATGGAAGAACAAAATATAATATAAATAGACTCATGCCGTTCAAAGCCATTTTGTTCAAGGCTCATCAGTAGTTGATTTTCATGCTGACCTTGAATCCTATGATGCCAGTCATTTTGGTAATTAGCCCTATTTTTGCCAAGAAATGGGAGTTTGCCAAGTAATCTGCTAACAAAGACAGATTTTTAACAACAAATTTTAATTTTATTCTTTTTAAAAGTGTATAACAAAAGTTACCACTTTAACAGGGTTTTTTGGTTATTGTTGTACCATTTAGTGGAATTAACAAGGTTGTGCAAGGATCACCCCTATCAGTTTAAGAACTTTCATCATTTCAAATAGAAATTCTGAACCCCTTAAACCATTACTCCTCGTTTTCCAGCCACTGGCAACTTCTGTTATAGGTTCCATTTCTATATATTTTCCTATTCTAACTACCTAATAGAAGTGGAACCATATAATACTAACCTTGTGCATCTGTCTCAATTCACGTAGCATAATGTTTTCATGCATATATCAGCATGTGTCAGCCTTTCATTCCCTTTTCTTGTCTATTAATGTTACATTACCACAGACACACCCAAACACATTATATTTTGTTTCTCCATTATCCGTTGATGAATAGTTGGATTGGTTGATATTTTAATATTGCTATTATGAGCCATACTGTACAAATACCTGTCTGAGTTTCTGCCTCTGAAACTTTTGATGACACATCTAGATACAGAGCTTGTGATCATGTGATAATTATATAGTTTAAAAAAAAATAAAGCAGCACTGCTTTCCACGGGGATTGCTTCATATTCTCATTCCTGACAGCTGTGCACAATAGTGCCTTTTCCCTAACAACACCGGTTCTTTTCTGTTTGAACTTAATCTTAGACCACTTTAATGGACGTGGAACAGTATCTAATTCTAGTTGCGACTTGCATTTTCCTAGTAAATAATGATGTGAAGCATCTCCCCATGTATTTCTTGGCCATTGTGTATCTTCTTTGGAGAGATGTCCGTTTGCATATTCTTTTCATTTTTAATTTGTGTTGTCTGTTTTTGTAAGTGGTAGTTTATATATATTCTGGATATTGAACCTTTGTCAGATATATGTTTTGCAAATATTTTCTTCCATTCTATTGATGGACACTTAGGTCGATTCCATATCTTGGCTATTTGAATAAGGCTGCGAAAAGCACAGGGGTGGAGATATCTCTTTGATATGCTGCCTTCCTTTCCTTTGAATAGATGCCCAGCAGAAGGATTCCTGGACCATAAATATTTCTATGTTCAATGTGTTGAGAAACCTGCATACTTTTTCTCAGAATGCTTATATTAAATTAAGATTCTACCCATATAGTAAAAGGGTTTTCTTCCCATCATTGTTAAGGTTTCTAATTTTGTATCTTTTTTTATTAAAATAGTCATTCTGATTAGGGTGAGATTGCCTCCTACTGTGTTTCTGTTTTCATGATGATTACTGGTGTTGAGCGTTTTTTCATATACTTGTTGATGAGCTCAAACTAACTTAAATTGTGGAAGATAGGCCAGGCGCGGTGTCTCATGCCTATAATCTCAGCACTTTGGGAGGCCGAGGTGAGAGGATTGTCTGAGCTCACAGGTTCGAGAGCAGCCTGGGCAACTTGGCGAGGCCTCATCTCTACAATAAATCAAAGAAAATAAAATTAACCCGGCATGATGGTGCATGCCTGCAGTTCCAGCTACATGGAAGATTGAGGCAGAAGACTCACCCGAGTCCAGCAGGTTCAGGCTGTTGTGGCCGTGAGTGTGCCACTGCCCTGGAGGCTGGGCGACAGAGTGAGACTCCTACTCAAAATAAAAAGAAAAGAAAAGAGAAAGAAAAAGAAAATAAAACAAAGGAGGCCGGGGTGCAGTGGCTCACACCTGCTATCCCAGCCTTTTGGGAGACTAAAGCCAGAGGATTCCTTGTGGCCAAGAGTTTGAGATAGCTCGGGCAACAGCTAGACCCTGTCTTCACACAATAAGAAAACAAAATAAAATAAACACTTTCTGTTGGGAGCCAGCCTTGGAGGCCCACCTGATTGACAGGGTCCTGGTGGGCCGAAGACCCCAGGCCGCAGGGTGAGCCTGGGAAGCTGAGGCCCTTCTGTCTTCCACCTTTACTGTTGATCCGGCTGAAGAATTCTGTGCAGTCGTAGAAGAAGGAAATGGCATGTTTATGAAAAGTACTCACAGCTAACCTAGGAACATCATTGTTGATTTTTCCATTTCCCATCATGTCGTTTGACCCTTTCTAACATATGCAATGGTTAAACTCTTAAGCATGTTTAATATGCTTTCTTTCACTTGGTTATAAGTTACTAGGTATTGCTTGAGTAA
>NW_007172557.1:0-872 GCF_000164805.1 Carlito syrichta | reverse complement strand
CTTCAAGGACTATAACTTAGGACTCTTTTGAAAAGAGTTGCTGGTTGTGCTATTCTAGACATGATAATTGTTTTATCCATGTATTAAACCTAATTGGTAAATGTAAAATCATGCAAGTTTATATAATCAATATACATATGTATGAGGGTTGACAAAAATTATAAGACTTTGACTATGTTTAACAAGGTTTTTACTTTGAATCATTAATTAAGTTTTAATGCTGTAGTTTAATATCTTATAATTACTTTGAAGATTGTTTTAGGTTCTTAAGTTCACATAATGATAACATTGGTGCCTTAAAGATAATAATAATTGCTTAAGTGGCTATCTTAAGACAAAGATATTTTCCAGGAGGTTGCCAAGCTTAAAGGAAAACAGTCAAACCACCCCCTAAACCACCATTAACATAAACTTAAAAGCTCATTAGCAATTATACAGCCATAATGATTTTAGTTGTGTTTTAGTTTTATTTTAGCTCATTTTGCCATAATGATGTGAGTTGTGTTTTAGTTCATTTTTGCATGATTAAAATTAAAGTAAAGATCAGTGTATGTGCTTTCACAGTAAGTCACTTTCATAGTTATTCTTTAAATGTTAGCCATTGCTTTTTGGTCAAATTAATAGGCTTCATATTCCTACTGTCACCAGGTACAATCTATAGTTTTGTTTTGGTGATTGTAAGGCTTTTTTAATTAGACAAGTGATGTATAACAGAAATCAAAGTCAGCCTTGTAGATCGAGTGATGCATTACGTTTGGTTTAAGTAAAGCTCCTTTTCAACTTATCTTAAGAGTCATTAACTGAAAGTAGTTAGTGTTTGGGGCCAGTTTGTTGCTTCTAAGACCACTAGATGGCACAACTTCCGAAGGATG
>NW_007172556.1:0-3194 GCF_000164805.1 Carlito syrichta | reverse complement strand
CCTGGTTTCCCAGGAGAGCCAGGAGCAGGGAAACAGGGCTACACTCACCCTCAGAAAGCCACAGGATTCCGTCAGTTCCTTGCAATCGTGCAGCTGCCTCTCTGGGGGTTTCCTGGGACATTTCTGGGGTGGCACCTTTCCCTCTCGCTCTTCTTGCCTGCAGAGCAAACAGTGATAAGTTGATACACCCAGAATTCCTGTCTAAAGCTGCGAGAAACCTGGCCAGACCCAGTTCTATTTAGAGATGGTGATGCAGGGTTTCACATCTCAAGAGCTTTCTAATTCTCTGCCTTCCCTCCTGTCAAATCCTAACTCTAATCCAGGCAGCCCTTCCATTTTTCCACAAAGGACCTTCTGTCTATCATGTATAAAAACCAAAATTGCCGTGGGCCCATCCTTTGGCGATTTTGTGTGTGTGTGTGTGTGTGTGTGTGTGTGTGTGAATCTTTGTAGTCGAGTGAGCTCCTGGGTGGAGCTCCTGTCTATTTCTCTCCAGTTTTCCTGTCCTCACCTGGGGGTGAGTGTTCACTTGGTGAGAGGTGGAGACACCCCTTCCTTAGCGGGTGGTGCCCAGGGAGGGGTCACAGCCTCTCACCTCGCTTACCTTAGTCTCTGGTCCTCTCTCTTGTCCTTGTTCACGGGTCCTGGGTTCTGGAGGTCTTGGGGCTTCTTAGGCTCCAGGTTTTCCTTCCCCTTCCTGGAGCCCAAACTCTGAGGGGCCAGGGATCCGGCCCAGGACTTCATGGGGCACCTTCGGCTTCTGGCCGTGTGTCCGAAGGCCCCACAGTCCTTACACTTCACCTGGGGGTGAAAAAGAGTCATCAGTGAACTGGAAAACATCACACGCAGCTTTCAAAGGGCAGTATAGAGACAGATTTCAATTCAGACGCAAATATGGCTCGTAGGGAGGGAACATAGACATGCGGCCCATTCAGTGCTGGGATAGACAAGAGAATCTGTTCCCTCCTAAAGCCCGTGGAAGGGAAAGGTGCCAGGGAGAAAGGCCCAAGGAGCTCAGGGCGAGGATAAAGAATCAAGTTCAACCACAGAACGAAACCCAGCTACACATGACACTGGCTGGAAGGGGGGTTGCTCTTCAGAGACTCCGAAGAGACCTGGCTGCCCCTGGGGAGGTCTCAAGACAGGACTTGCTTGGAAGGAAAGGAAACCTCGGTTTTGGTGCGAGATGTTCTGTGATCAACCCCAGTCCCTGAGTCTCATGTAACTCCCCTGTTTCCCAAGGGAGCCATGCCTCCACTCACCCTGGGGTCCTCCTCGGCGGGTGGGGGAACCCTCAGCCCCACCACGGGTTCCCTCTGCTGCCTCTTCAGGGTCTGGGCTTTGGTGACCGGCCTGTTCTGATGCTGTGGGTCGCGACCTGCCGTCCTCATCTTTCGCAGGTTCACCTCCACCCTCCGGAGGCGATGATCTTGGATTCCCTGAGAACGGAAAATAACGTTAGAAAACTCATATTCACACAGAAACAATCATTCCTCTTGCGATTTCTTCCTGATGTGGTTGTGAGGAATCCTCACTGTTAATTAGACAAACCCATTGTTCGCAAGGTTGTTTATTCCCAGTTCCTTCATCATCTGCCATGATATCCTAGTCTAAGGACAGGACTGTGCCTTAGGACACATGGCTTATTGATGGTGAATTTTGATTTAAACCTTGAATGACTTATGTGGTCTATCACAACTCATTCCATTGGGGAAATGAAAGACAGTATCTCCCCAGACTTGCAAAATAATCAAAGGTTTGGGGAATTGTATATATAACTCTGACAAATATATTTGAAAATCGGGAATAAAGTGTGGTTTTTAACATTAAACTTTGAACTGCCCCTTTTGTCGCTAAAATAGGCAATTTGGAAACACAAATTCCCATAGAAAAGCTGTTTTCTGCCCGAATAGACTGGTAGTTCCTGGTCTGTTTTCTTTACTTACTGCTTTCACTTCAACAGCATATTACAGTCTTTGATATATATAACTTATCAGTGCATGCATCAGAACTAAGGATGAACAAATGAAATATTTAGACCCGATGAGTCCAAAACCAAAGCCAACATGTCTCCAAACCGTTTATCTACTTCCCCACAAAGTCGGAATGCTGGGGCACATTTCCTTTGCATTTGGGGCTTTATTACATAATTGACAGTAAGATTGAAGTACTTTGTCAGTCCCCGCTCCACAAATACTGCTATGAAGAAGAAATTCTCAGCCTGTCAACTGAAGCACAATATTATAGATTTCTTCTCAACTACTTTTCTGAGGGATCTCCAAAGAGAAACCTTGTAAACCACACCCACCTGCAATGCAGACATCCTTCTGGCTGCCAGCAGGTTCTCAGACGCACAGTTGCTAAGCAAACTCTGCTGGACACGGTGCAGCTCTCAGGAGGCTTGAGGAGGGGCAGAGAGGGACCTGTGCTCTGCAGGGGGCTTTTATACTGTCTGGGCGGGTGCATGGACACCTGACCTAATCTAATCAGTGTATGCATTTGCATTTCCTGTAAACACTCTCTCTCTCTCTCTCTCTTTTTCTTATTTTGGTAGAGACCTGTTGCCCAGGATGGTCCTTAACTCCTGGCCTCAAGGGGCCCTGCAGCCTGGGCCTCACAAAGCACAGGGATTACAGTGGAGACCCGCCCCGCCCAGCAGTAAACAGCTCTTCACAAAATGCACTCTAACTGCATACTGACCACGCAAAAGCATTTAAAATGTGTATGTACACCCGCATGACTTCAGGAATGCATGTTTTCTGTCAGATCAATGAACATTTGTGCATATCTCATTTTTTACTGGTAAAACAAGCCTATGCAAATGTGCTGCCTTAATGACGTTCTGTGTGGATTTCGGCCTCCAGCCCCTTCACCCCGAGGTGCAGCCGTCCGCTTCCTCCAGCTCAGATCTTCTCATCTTCCCCAACCTTCGCTCTGTGGCCAACGAACACGAACTCCACACTTTTCCCTCTCGGAAGCCCTTGGAAGCTGCCATTCTCCTTGATCTCGCCATGATTTGGACTGGCTACTTTTTGACCTCCACTTGTGACTCCACGAATTGTTCCTCAGACGTCTCCAGATACATACATGAAGCGTTGTTCTGTCAGTTTTGCCGTCCTTTCTGTTTCTTTGTGTGGCTGCCATGGCTGTCTGTCGGAACGTCATGTGGGCTGATATTTCTGCTCTTAACCATT
>NW_007172555.1:0-1263 GCF_000164805.1 Carlito syrichta | reverse complement strand
ACTTAACTAGCTAGCTACCAAGCTAACCAGCTGACTTTACTAGCTGAAATATCTAGCTAGCTACATAGCTAGATATCTAGCTAGCTAGCCCACATAACTACCTGACTTAAATAGCTGGCTAGATGACATAACTAGCTGACTTAACTGGCTATCTACCTAGCTAGCCAGCTGACTTTACTAGTTGAAATAAATAGCTAGCCAACTATCTAACCATCTGACTTAACTCGTTTTTTAAGTAGCTAGAGAGCTAGCTAGCCAACTGACATAAAGAGCTGACTACTCTCTAGCCAGCTGGTTTGACTAGTTGATTAATGAACTAGACAGATGGTTATCTAGGTGACTAAGTTAGCTAACTCTACTAGATATCCAGACGGTTAGGCATCTGACTTAACACCTCTCTAGCCACCTGGACAGAGAGCTGACTTAACAAGGTGACATAATTAGCTAGCGAGCTGGCTAGCCAACAGAATTAAATAGGTCACAACCTTGCCAGCAAGCTTAATAGCCAGCAGATTTAACTAGCTATCTCAATTAGCTGGCCTGCTTTCTAGCCAGTTGAATTAAATAGCATGCTATTTAGCTAGCCAGCTGGCAATAAAGCTGAATTAATTTGCTGACTTATCTAGTTAGCCAGCTAGCTAGCCAGCTTCTATCTCAGCTGACTTAATTAGGTGATGTAGCTAGCTAGCCAGCTGGCTAGACAGCTGACATAACTAGCTAGCTACCTAGATAGCAAGCTGGTTATCCAACTTTCTTTTCTATCTGACTTAACTTGTTAGCCAGCTGGCCTTCCTGCTGACTTAATTGCCAGCTACCTAGCTAGCCAGCTGACTTAACTAGCTGAAATAACTATTGAGCAATCTGGCTACCCATCTAACACAACCAGCTTTTTAATTAGAAAACCAGCTTACTAGACAACTGTCTTCACCAGGTGACTTAACTAGCTAGCCAACTGGTTAGCCAGCTGACTAAACTAGCTGACTTTACTAGCTGGCCAGCTGGCTAGCCAGCTGACTTAATTGCCTAGTTACTTAGATAGCCAGCAGCCTAGCCAGTGACTTAACTAGCTGACTTAACTAATTAGCCAGCTGGCTAGCTAGCAGACTTAACTAGCTACCTAGCTAGCTAGACAGCTTGATAGCCAGCTGACTTTACTAGGTGACATAACTAGATAGCCTGATGGCTTGCCAAACACTTAATAGCTACCTACCTACATAGCCCTCTGGATTAACAACTGATTTAACTATGTAACTACCTAGCTAA
>NW_007172554.1:0-1148 GCF_000164805.1 Carlito syrichta | reverse complement strand
AGCTAGCCAGCTGGTTAGTCAGCTGACTTAACTAGCTTGCTTCCTAGTTACCCAGCTGAAAAGACAGTTGACATAACTAGTTGTCTTAACCTGCTAGCCAGCTGGCTAGTGAGCTGACTCAACTAGATGAATTAAGAAGTTTGTCAGCTAGGTAGCCAGCTGCCTTAACTAGCTCTCTACCTGTCACACTAGCTGGCTAGCCAGCTGACTTACCTAGCTCACTTAATTAGCTTGCCATCTGGCTAGCCAACTGACTTAATTAGCTATGCCACCTAGTTAGACAGCTGGTGAGCCAGCTGACTTAACTAGCTGACTTAAATAGCTGACCTGTTTACTACTCAGCTGAATTAACTAGCTTGTTATATATCTAGCCAGCTGGCTAGTCAGCTGATTAAACTAGGTGACTTAACTCACTAGTCAGCAGTCTAACCAACTGACTTAATTAGCAAGCAATCTAGCTAGCCAGCCGGCTATCCAGCTCTCTTACCTAGGTGAATTAACCAGGTAGCCAGTGGAATAGACAGCTCACTTAACTATCTAGCTACCTAGGTAGCCAGCTGTCTAGTCAGCTGACTAAACTAGGTGACTTAACTATCTAGCCTGATGGCTAGCAGGCTGATTTAACAGCTTAGGTACCTAACTAGGCAGCTGAATAGCCAGCTGACTTAACTAGCTAGCTACCTATGAATCCCACTGGCTTGCCAGCTGTCTTATCTTCCTCGGTACCTAGGTAACCAACTGGCTAGTGAACTGACATAACTAGGTTACTTAACTAATTATATAATGGGCTAGCCAGTTGACTTAACTAGATAGCTAAACAGCTAGGCAGCTGACTAGCCAGCTGACTCAACTCGCTCATTTAACTAGCTAGCAAGCTGACTTGACTAGCTGACTTAGTCAGCTAGCTACCTAGCTAGCCAACTGGCTTATCTAGCTGGCTTAACTAGCCATCTATCTACCTATCTAGCTAGGCAGATGACTTAAGTAGCTGACTTAACTAGCTACCTAGCTACCATAACTAGCTGATGAATATAGATAGCTTCCTAGCTAGTCAGCTGACTTAACTAGCTGAAATAACCAGCTAGCCAGCTGGTTGCAGCCTGATTTAACTAGCTGACTTAACTTCCTAGCCAGCTGGTTGCTAGCTG
>NW_007172553.1:0-346 GCF_000164805.1 Carlito syrichta | reverse complement strand
TAAGTGAGCTTTTTAGCCGGCTGTCTACCTAGGTGGCTAGCAATCTACACCAGCTAGCTAACCAGATGGCTATCTAGTTGTCAGCTAGTTAAGTCAACTGGTTAGCCGGCTGGCTTGCTAGGTGTCAGGCAAGTTAAGCTGGTTGGTTAACAGGCTTGTCAGGTAAGTAGCCAGCTAGTTAAACCTGCTGGCTATCTGGCAGACCAGCAGGGTGGCTAGCTAGTTAAGCCAGCTGGCTATCCTGCTTTCTAGCCAGCCAGATGACTATTTAACCTGGCTTGCTAACCAGTTTGCCAGCCCGCTAGCAAGCTAGTCAGCTGCCTAGCCAGCTAGCCAGTCAAGTAGC
>NW_007172552.1:0-761 GCF_000164805.1 Carlito syrichta | reverse complement strand
CCCAATAACTATTTTTTAAAATGAAATTTCTACACAGTGAAATGTCCAAATAATGGTGACATAATTTTAATAAAACATTGTCATTTTCCTTGATTATTTAGCATAGGGAGAAACTTAAAAAGCCAGAGTGGAGAAAACATACCTCTTTTTCAAAATTTATTAATTTCAGCCCCTAATGTGCATCTTTCCTAAATAATAGGTGTGTGTACCACATGCGACTTACTGCAAGGTGTAAGAACCTCATGGAAGACTTGTCAAGAGCTGGGCTGCAGCTGTGGCTTGTCAACTTCTGTGTAGCTGGAAACAGTTCCTATGTGATGAGCTGGTGGGTAGCACTTTGGGTTTTTTTTCTAAAATAGCAAAACAAAGTCAACCGATTGGTAACTTCTTGAAGTCCCAAGCCCAAATAGTGTCACTAAGTATCAGTGAAGTGAAACTGAGCCTCTTTTTTGACCTTTAGACAAAAACATCTACACAGTCAAGCTCTACAGTCAGCATCTGCTAATATAATTTGAGAATAAGAAAAGAAAAAAAAAAGAAAAAAAAAGAAAGAGAGGGACAGGAGAAGTAAAAGGAATACCTAACTAAGAATAGTAAGACACATAAATACCCAAGCAGAAGATGAAGAATCAAATCAGTAAAATTCTGTCAGTCTAACCGATTTATCTTTTAACTCTTGTGACTAAACTTTTACTCACTGAGTGCTAAACAATTTACTCATTACTAAGTCACAGTAGTAGCCTAAAATAAATCTGAGATAA
>NW_007172551.1:0-792 GCF_000164805.1 Carlito syrichta | reverse complement strand
TAGATAGCAAACTAGTTAAATCAACTGGTTAGGAAGTGGGATAGCATGTTAATTCAGTCAGTTAATTCAGTGGGCTTCCCAGCTGGATAGCTAGGTATCTAGCTAGTTTAAGCCAGCTGCCTAGCCATGTATCTAGCTAGTTAAGTCTGCTGGATAGCCAGCTGGCTACTTCATTAAGTCAATTAGTTAAATCAGATGGCTAGACTGCTGGCTACATATGAGGCTAGGCAATTAAGTCAGTTGGCAAGCCAGCTGGACAGCTAGTTAAGTCAGCTAGTTTAGTCATCCATCTAAATAGCTGGCTAGCAGATTAAGTCAGCTGGATAACTCAGTTGTCTAGCCAGCTGGCTAGCTGGATAAAAAGCTAGTTACTGCAGATGGGTAGCCTGCTGGCTCGCTAGTTATTTCAGCTAATTATGTCCTCTTGCTAGCTAGGAAGCTAGCTAGTTAAATCAGCTAGATATGTCAGCTAGCTAGATAAATAAGTCAGCTAGCTGCATGATAGTTAGCTAGGTGGCTAGCTAATTAAAACAGCTAGGTAAGTCAGCTGGCTAGCTAACTAACTAGCTAGTTAAGTCAGCTAGTTAAGTCAGATTGCTAACTAGTTAAGTCAGTGAGTTAAGTCAGCTGGCTAGCCAGCTGCCTAGCAGGATAGCTAGCTAGTTAAGTCAGCTGGCTAGCCAGCTAGCTAGCTATTTAAGTCACTTTGTTAAGTCAGCACCCTGGACAGCAGGTTAGCTAGGTGATTAGGTAGTTACATCAGCTGGCAAGACAACAGGCTATGTAGGTATA
>NW_007172550.1:0-328 GCF_000164805.1 Carlito syrichta | reverse complement strand
ATGGAGAGGAATGGATTGCAATGTAGTGGAATGGAATAGAATGGAGAGGAATGGAATGGAGAGGAATTAAATAAAATGGAAAGGAATGGAATAAAATGCAAAAGAATGGAATGAAATATAGGGAAATATAGGGTAGTGGAATTAAATGGAGGGAAATGAATAGTAATGGAATGGAATAGAATGGAATGGAGAGGAATGGAATCAAGAGAAATGGAAAGAATTGGAATGGAATGGACAGGAATTGTATGGATAGGAAGCGAATGTAAAAGAAACGAATGGAAAGGAATTGAAAGGAATGGAAAGAGATGGAATGGAGTATAGAGGAATG
>NW_007172549.1:0-611 GCF_000164805.1 Carlito syrichta | reverse complement strand
TAGAATGGAATGGAGAGGAATGGAATGGAGTGGTATGGAATCGAGTGGGGAGGAATGAAATGGAATGGAGAAGAATGGAATGGTGTTGAATTGAATTGAGTGCAATGGAATGGAGCGGAATGGAAAAGAGTCAAATGGAATGGAAAGGAATAGAACAGAATGGAGTGGAGACGAATTGGATGGATAAAAGAGAAATGGAATAAAATGGAAAGGAAAGGAATGGAATGAGGAGGAAGGGAATGGAATAAAGTGGAATGAGAGGAATGTAATGGAATAGAGTGGAAAGGAATGGAAATGAATGCACTGGAGTGTAATGAAATGAAGGGAAGGGAGAAGAATGAAAAGGAATGGAAGTGAATGGAAAGGAAGGGAATGGAGAGGTACTGAAAGAGTGGAGTAGAATAATACGGAGAGTAATGTAATGCAAAGCAATGGAATGCAATGGAATGGAAAGGATTGGAAGGGAGAGGAATGGAAAGGAAAGGAAAAATGGGATGATTGTAATGGAGATGAAAGGAATTGAGAGAAATGGAATGGAATATAGAGGAATTGAATGGTAAGAAATGGAAAAGAGTTGAAAAAGACCAAAAGGAATTTAGAGGAATTTAATG
>NW_007172548.1:0-1032 GCF_000164805.1 Carlito syrichta | reverse complement strand
GGGAGAAGAATGAAAAGGAATGGAAGTGAATGGAAAGGAAGGGAATGGAGAGGTACTGAAAGAGTGGAGTAGAATAATACGGAGAGTAATGTAATGCAAAGCAATGGAATGCAATGGAATGGAAAGGATTGGAAGGGAGAGGAATGGAAAGGAAAGGAAAAATGGGATGATTGTAATGGAGATGAAAGGAATTGAGAGAAATGGAATGGAATATAGAGGAATTGAATGGTAAGAAATGGAAAAGAGTTGAAAAAGACCAAAAGGAATTTAGAGGAATTTAATGGAGAGGAATAGATTGGAAAGGAAAGGAATGGATTGAAATGCAGAGGAGTGAAATGGAATAAAGAGAAATAGATTGGAGAGGAACAGAATGGATAGGAAAGGAATGGAATGGAAAAATATGTAATGGAATGGAGAGGAATAGAGTGGAAAGGAATACAATGGAATGGAGTGCAGAGAAATGAAATGGAATGGAATGGAGTGGAATGGAGAAGAATGGAATGGAGAGAAGAGGTTTGGAATAGAATGCAATGGAGAGGAATGGAATGGAATGGTTAGGCATGGAGAGGAAAGGAATTTAACTGAATGGAAAGGATAGAAATGGAATTGACTGGAATGAAGAGGAATGGAATGGAAAGAAATGGATTGAATGACTGGAATGGAGAGGAATAGAATGGAGAAGATTGGAACGGAGAGGAATGTATAGGACTGGATTTGAATGGAGAGGAAAGGAGTGGAAATGAATGGAGTAGACTGGATTCGAATGGAGAGGAATGGAATGGAATGCAATGGAGTGGATATGAAAGGAATGGTATGGAATGGAGTAGAATGGAATGAAATGGACAAGAATGAAATAGAGAGAAATGAAAAGGAGCAGAATAGATGGAAATACATGGAGAGGAATGGAATAGGACAGAATGGACACTAATGAAATTGAATGGAATGGACTGTAAGATAGAAAGAGAATGGAAAAAATGGAATGGATAGGAATGGAATGGAGAGGAATGGATTGGCATGAAATGGAGTGGAGTG
>NW_007172547.1:0-337 GCF_000164805.1 Carlito syrichta | reverse complement strand
TGGAATGCAATGGAGTGAATATGAAAGGAATGGTATGGAATGGAGTAAAATGGAATGAAATGGACAAGAATGAAATAGAGAGAAATGAAAAGGAGCAGAATAGATGGAAATACATGGAGAGGAATGGAATAGGACAGAATGGACACTAATGAAATTGAATGGAATGGACTGTAAGATAGAAAGAGAATGGAAGAAATGGAATGGATAGGAATGGAATGGAGAGGAATGGATTGGCATGAAATGGAGTGGAGTGGAATGGAATGGTGTGGATTGGAATGGAGAAGAATCAAATGGAGTAAAATGGAGTGGAATGAAAAAGAATTGAATGGAATGGAGA
>NW_007172546.1:0-506 GCF_000164805.1 Carlito syrichta | reverse complement strand
GTGGATTGGAATGCAATGGAGAGGAATTGAATGGAGAGGAATAGAAGGTAATGTAGAGGACTCGAAGGGCAAGGAATGGAAAAAGGTTGAATGGAATTTATAGGAATGGAATGGAGAGGAATGGGATGAAAAGGAATGATACGGAATGGAATGGAGAAGCATAGAATGGAATGGAGAGGAACGGAAAGTAATGGAATTTGAGGAATGGTTGGAAAGAAGTGGATTGGAATGGAATGCAATGGAGATAAATGGAATGGCATGGAGAGGAAAGGAAATTAATAGAAAGAATGGAGAGTAAAGAAATTGAATGGAATGAAATGGAATGGAATGGAGATGAATGGAATGTAGAGGAATGATATGGTGTCGTTTGGAATGCAAAGGGATGAAATGCAATGAAATGGAGAGGAAAGGAATGCAGTGGAGTGTATTGGACTCAGTGGAATGGAATGTAGTGCTATGTACTGGATTAGAAAGTAATGGAATGGAAGGGAATGAAATGAAATAGA
>NW_007172545.1:0-455 GCF_000164805.1 Carlito syrichta | reverse complement strand
GAAAGCGATGGCTTTGAGTGGAGTGGAAAGGAATGGAGAGGAATAGGATCTAAGGAAGTGGAATGGATTGCAATGGTATGGACAGGAATTGTACGCAGAGGAATAGAAGGGAATGAAGAAGGAATTGAATGGTAACAAATGGAAAGCAATGGAAAGAATGGAATTAAATTTAGAGGAATGTGATGGAGGGAATGAAAGGGAATAAAATGGAATTGAGAAGAATTGAAAGGAATAGAATGGAGCGGAAAGGAAAGGAATGCAATGGCAAGGAATGAACTGAAGAGGAATGGAATTGAGAGCAATTGAATGGAGAGGAATGGATTGGACTGGAATCGTATGGTGAGGAAAGGTATGGAAGGGAATAGAATGGAATGGAATGGAGTGGAATGGAAAGTCGTGGAAAGGAATGCAATGGAGATGAATTGAATGTAATGGAGAGAAATGGAATGCAGAGA
>NW_007172544.1:0-1654 GCF_000164805.1 Carlito syrichta | reverse complement strand
GGATGGAATGAGGAATGAATTTTAGAGGAATAGAATTGAGAGGAATGGAATGCAGAGGAGTGGAGTGGAATGCAATGGAGTTGATTGTAATGGAATGGAGAGAAATGGAATGGAGAAGAATCAAATGGAGTCCAAGGGAATGGAATGGAATACAATGTAATGGAACGGAGAGTAATTAAATGCAATGGAGAGTAATGTAATGGAAAGGAATGGAATGGAGTGAATGGAATACAGTGGAAGGGAATGGAGAGGATTTGAAAGGAGAGGAATGGAAGGTAATACAGAGGAATTGAATGCCAAGGTATGGAAAGTGATGTAATGGAATTTAAAGAAATGGAATGGAGAGGAATGGGATGAAGAGCAATGAAATGAAATGGAAAGGAGAAAATGGAGTGGAATGGTGAGTAACAGAATGGAATGGAATGAATAGGAGAGGAATGAAATGGAGAGGAATGGAAAAGAGAGGATTAGTATGGAGTTGAATTGAATAGAATAGAATGTAATGGAGAGGAATGTAATAGAGAGGAAAGGAATAGAATGGAGAAGAGAGAAATGGAATGGACAGCAATGGAATGGAATTCAAGGGAAAGGAATGGAGAGGATAGAAAAAAAAGAGTTGAATGGAATGGAATCCAACGGAGAGCAATGGAATGTAAAGGAATGGAGAGGAATAGAATGGTATGAATGGAATGGATCGGAAGAAAATTGAATCCAATGGAAGAAAATTGAATCCAATGGAATGGAAAGGAATGGAATAAAATGGAATGGAATGGAATGGAAGGAGAGGATTGGAATGGAGACGTAAGGAATGAAGAGGAATGGAATGGAGTGGAATGGAATGGAATGGAGAGGAATTGTATGAAGTGGAATGGAGAGGAATGGAAAGGAATAGAATGGAAAGGAATGGAGTGGAAAAACATGGAATGGAATGCAATGGAATGGAGAGGAACGTAGTGGAAAGTAATTGAGTGGAAAAGAATAGAGTGCAGATGAAGGAATTGAATGGTACGGGGTGGAAAGGGATGGTATGGTCAGGAATGGAATGGAAAGAAATGGAATGGAGCAGAATGGAATGGAAAGGAATGGAGAGGAATGAATTGGAATGTAATGGAATGGAATGGAAAGGAGAGGAATGTAATGGAAATGGAATGGACAGGAATAGAATGGAGAGGAATTGAATGGAGAGGAATGCAGTGGAATGCAATTGAGTGGAGTGGAATGGAATGGGGAGGAAAGGAATGGAGAAGAATCTAATGGAGTAAAATGGAATGAAAGGAATAGATTGGAATTGAAGGGAGAGAAACGAGTGGAATGGAGAGTAATGGAATAGAAAAAAATGGAATGGAGAGGAATGGAATGGAGAAGAATGGAATGGAAAGGAATGGATGGATTGGAAGGAATGGTGTGGAATTGAATGGAGATGGATGGAAGGTAAAATAGAGGAATCGAATGGCAAGGAATGGAAAGAGATGGAGTTGAATTTAGAGGAATGGAATGGAGAAGAAAGCAATGGAATGGAGAATAACAGAATGGAAAGGAATGGAGAGGAGTGGATTCCAATGGAATGTAATGGAGAGGAATGGAATGGAATGGTAGGAATGGAGAGGACGGAATTTAATTGAATGGAAAGGAGAGAAATGAATTACATGGAATG
>NW_007172543.1:0-594 GCF_000164805.1 Carlito syrichta | reverse complement strand
GGGATGAAAAGCAATTAAATGGAATGGAAAGGAGAATAATTGAATGGAATGGAGAGTAACTAATTAGAATACAATGGAATGAATTGGAGAAGAATGAAATGGAGAGGAACGGAATGGAAAGGAATAGTTTGGACTAGAATTGAAAAGGAGGAAAGGAGTGGAAATAAATAAAATGAATGGAATTAAGAGGAATGGAATAGAGTGGAATTGAATGAATGGAGAGGAATAGAATGGAATGGAGAGGAGTGAAATGGAGTTGAATCGAATGGAGCTGAATGGAAATGAGAGGAATGGAATGGGGAGGAATGCATTGGAAAGGAGAGGAATAGAAAGGAAAGGAATGGAAAAGAATTGAATGAGATTGAAAGGAATTTAGAGAAATGGAATAGAGAGGAATATAATGGAGAGGAAAGGAATGGAATGCAGAAGAGTGTAATGGAATGGAGGGTAATGGAATGGAATGGAGAACAAGGAAATGGAGAACAATAGAAAGGAATGGAATCCAATGGACTGAAATGGAATGCAATGGAATAGAATGTTATGGAATGGAATGGAGAGGATTGGAATGGAGAGGAATAGAATGGAGAGGAATTG
>NW_007172542.1:0-817 GCF_000164805.1 Carlito syrichta | reverse complement strand
ACTTAACTAGCTGACTTAACCAGCTAGATACCAAGCTAGTCAGCTGGCATAACTAGCTAGCTTAACTAGCTAACTACCTAGTTAGCTATCTAGCTAGCCACCTAACTTAACTAGCTGTCATAACCAGCGAGCTAGCTGACATAACTAGCTGTCTTATGTAGCTTGCTTCCTAGTTAGTCAGGTGATTTAACTAACTGATATAACTAGCTAGCCAGATGGCTACCCATGTGACTTATTTAGCCTTTTATCTAGCTAACCAACCAGATAGCTAACTGACTTAATGAGTTGGCTTAACTAGCTAGGCAGCTGGTTGCTAACTGACTTAACCAGCAGACGTAACCAGCTAATCAGCTGTCTAGTCAGTTGAATTAACTCTCTGGCTATCTATCTAGTTAGCTGTCTAGCCATCTGACTTACCTAGCTAGCAAGCTAGCAAGCTGGCTAGCTAGCTGACTTAACTAGCTAGCTACCCACCTAGCCACCAGGCTAGCCAGCTGACTTTACTCGGTGAATTAAACAGCTAGCCTGCTTCCTAGTAAGCTGACTTATTTAGCTACCTACCTGCCTAGTCAGCTGGCTAGAGAGCTGACTAAACTAACTGTCTTAACCAGCAAACCAGTTGATTATCCAGCTGACAACTCCCTAACGTCACTAGCTAGCCATTAAGCTATATTGCTGACTTAACTAGCTAGATACCTACCTTTCCATTTTGCTAGCCTGTTCTCTTAACTAGCTGAATTAACCAGCTATCCAGCTGGCTAACCAACTGACTAAACTAGCTTGCTAACTAGCAAGCCAGCTGACTTAACTAGCTGCG
>NW_007172541.1:0-440 GCF_000164805.1 Carlito syrichta | reverse complement strand
GGGTAGCTGGCTAGGCAGCCAGCTATCTAGCTAGTGGTCTGGCTAGCAAGCTAGCCAGCTGGCTTAAATAGCCAGGCAGCTAGCTGGACAGTTGGATAGCCCACCGGCTTAACTAGCCAGTCACCCTGCTCATCAGCCAGCTAGTCAGCAGGCTGAACTAGCTGGCCACCTAGCTGACCAGCCTGCTAACCAGTCGACTTCACTTGCCAGTGACCTAGCTAGCGAGCCAGCTAACCAGCTAACTTGACTAGCTGACTTTAGTAGATAGCCATCTGACTAGACAGCTGGTTTAACTAATTAGCCATCTAGCTAGCCAGTTGGTTAGCCAGGTGACTTAACACGCTGACTTAACTAGCTAGACAGGCAGCTAGCCAGCTGACTTAATTAGCTGGCAACCTACCTTGCAAGGTGGCTAGCCAGCTCACTTAACTAGCTGACTT
>NW_007172540.1:0-5859 GCF_000164805.1 Carlito syrichta | reverse complement strand
TGGTAGGTGGCCATTTAGTTAAGCTGTCTGACTAGCTTGCTGACCAGCAGGGTGGCTGGACAGTTAAGCCGGTTGGCTGTCATACTGTCCAGCCAGCCGGCTGGCTATTTAATTCAGCCAGCTAGCCTGCTGGCCTGGCCTCTAGCTAGCTAACTGGCTGCCTAGTCAACTAACCAGCCAGGTAGCTAGCTAGTTAAGTCAGCTGGCTAGCCAGCTAGCCAGCCAACTATCTAGTCAGCTATTTAAGTCAGCTAGCTAGCCACCTAACTATTTAAGTCAGCTAGCAAGTCAGCTAACTATTCAGCTACCTAGTTAAGTCAGCTAGGTAGTCAGGTTGCTTGTCAGCTAGCTATTTAAGTCAGCTATCTAGTAGGCTAACTGATCAGCTAGATAGTTAAAGCAGCTAGCCAGCTAACTAGCCAGGTAGCTAGCTAATTAAGTCAGCTAAATAGACAGCTAGATAGCTTGTTTGCTAGCTAGTTATGACAGCCACATAGCCAGCTAGCTAGTCAGCTATCTAGTTATGTCAGGTAGCAAATCAGCTAGTTACTTAGCTAAGAAGTGGACTAGCAAATCAGCAATCTAGTCTGCTAAATAGTGGCCTCTCTTGCTCTCCATCAGTTCAACTAATTATTCTGCTCGCTCACCTGCCAACCGGTCAGCAAACTAGTCGACTCACTCACCAACCAAAAGTTCAACTAACTCATCAGCTTTCTTGCAGGCCAACAGGACAGCTAACTAGTCGACTTGCTCGCCAGCCAACTTGTTAAGTCAGCTCACCAATGGCTTTCTTGCTGGACAACTAGTTAAGGCATCACACCCTTCAGCTCACTCGATGGCCAAATAGTTAATCTGGCTCATCGGTCTGATCACTCACTGGCCGACTAGTTAAGTCTTCTGACCAGTCGGCTCACTCGCCAGCTGACTAAATTCAGCTGACCAGTCAGCTCACTCACTGGTAGATTACTTAAGTCAGCTGACCAGTCAGCTCACTCACCAGCTGACTACTTAAGTCAGCTTACCAGTCGACTCCATCAATGGTCGACTTGTTAAGTCAGCTGACCAGTCAGCTAGTAAAGTCTGCTCTCCTGTTGGATTACCTGCTGGCCGACTAGTTAAGTCAGGTAACCAGTCCACGAACTAGCCGTCCAAGTCATAAAATGAGCTAAACAATCATCTGACTAGTCAATCAACTTGTCAGTCGACAAGTTAGTACAGCTAATAAGTTGGCCGAGTAATTAGGTCAGCTAACTTGTCGGCCAAATATTTGACCAACTAGTTAGGTCAGCAAACGAGCAAGCAACTAGTTAACATTGCTAACTAGTGGACCAACTCGTCATTCATCTTGTTAACCTGGCTAACTAGTCAGCCAACTACTCGGTCGACTTGTGAAGCCAGCTAACAAGTTGGCCGATTAGGCTGCCAATGTGTTAAACAATCTAAGTAGTCAGCCGACTCGTCAGCCCACAAGTTAATTCACCTAGCTAACTCGTTAACCAACTACTTAATTTAGCTAGTTAACTCATTTACCAACTAGTTAAATCAGTTAGCTAACTTGTTAACCAACTCTTTAAGTCAGCTAGCTATCTAGTCAGCCAACTGTTTAAGTCAGTCAGCTAAGTCAGCAAGGTAAACAGCTAACTAGCTAAGAAAGCTAGCTAAGTCAGGTAGCTCACTAGTTAGCTAACTATTTAAATCACCTACTTAAGTCTGGTACCTAACTAGTTAGATAATTACCTAACTAGTTAGATAATTATTAAAGCAACTAGATATTCAGCTACTGAAATAGTTAGCTATTTAATTCAGGTAGTTAAGTCAGCTAGCTAGCTTGTTAAGTCAGCCTGTTAATTCAGCTAGCTAAGTAGTTAAGTCAGATAGCTAAGTCAGCTAGTTAAGTCAGCTTTATAATTTAGTCAGATGATTAAGACAGTTACCTAGCTAGTTAGTTAATGGGTTAAGTCAGCAGGTTGAGTGAGGTAGTTAGCTAGTTAACTAACGGGTTAAGCCAGCTGGTCAAGTGAGCTAGCTAGCTAGTTAGCAAACTGGTTGTGTCAGCTAGTTAAGTAGGCAAACTCGCTAGTTAGTTAACGAGCTAAATCAGTTGATGGAGTCAGCTAGGTAGCTCTTCAGATAACAAGTTAAGTCAGATGATTAAGTCAGCTAGCTAACACGATAGAAAACGAGTATGTTTACTAGTTAGCTACCTGGTTAAGTCAGCAAGCTAGCTAGACCGCTGACTGTTTAAGTCAGCTTTTTAGCTACGTAGCTAGCTGGTTAGATAGTTAACTCAGCTAGTTAATCAGCTGGCTAGTCAGACGGCTAGCTAGGTAGTGAGCTAGTTAAGTCTGTTGGCTAGCCAATTGGCTAGCTGGTTAATTCATCTAGTTAAGAGAGCTGGCTAGCCAACTGGCAATGTATATAGCTAACTAGTTAAGTCATCTAGATAGCTACCTGGCTAGCTATTGATGTCAACGTGTTAAGTCAACTGGCTAGCCAACTCGGTAGCTGGTTAAGTCAGCTAATTTAGTCAGCTGTCTAGCCAGCTGGCTAGGCAGGTAGCTAGCTAGATATGTCAGCTTGCTAGCCAGCAGGCTAGCTATTGAAGTCAGATATTTAAGTCAGTGGCTAATCTGCAGGGAATGTAGGTATCTAGCTAGTTAAGTGAGCTGGCTTGCCAGCTTGCTACCTTAAGTAATCTGGGTAAGTCACTTGGCTAGCCAGCTGGCTGGATATGTAGCCAGCTAGTTAAGTCACCTGGCTAGTCAGCTGAATAGCTGGTTAAGTCAGCTAGTTAAGTCACTAGCAACTGCTGCCTAGCTAGTTAATTGAACTCATTAAGTCTGTTGGCTATCTAGCTGGTTAGCTAGTTAGAAAGCTAAGCTAGTTAAGTCAGATGGCTAGTCATCTGGCTAGCTATTTATTTCTGCTAGTTAAGTCAGATGGTTACCTAGGAATCAAACTATATAAGTCAGCCAGTTATGTAGGCTAGGTAGCTTATTAAGTCAGCTATTTAAGCCAGCTGGAGAGCTAGGTATCTAGTTGGTTAAGTCAGCTGGTTAAATTAGCTTGCTAGCTAGTTAATTCAGCAAGTTAAGTCAGCTGGCTAGCCAACTGCCTAGTTGGGTAGCTAGCTAGTTAAGTCAGCTGGCAAGCCATTTATGTAGTTAGTTAAGTAACCTTTTAAGTCAGCTCAATAGACAGCTGGTTAGCTAGGTAGCTAGTGAGTTGTCAGCTAGCTATACAGCTGGATAGCTAGGTACCTAGGCAGTTAAGTCAACCCACGAGCAAGCTGGATAGCTAGTTAAGTCACCTATTTAAGCCAGCAGGCTATACAACTGGCTAGCTTAGTAGCTAGATAGTTATGTCAGCAGTCTAGACCACTGGCTAGCTAGCTAAGTCACCTAGTTAAGTCAGTTGTATAGCCAGTTGGCTAACCTGGTGGCCAGCAGGTTAAGTCAACTAGTTAATTCCTCTGGTTTCACAGCTGGCTATCTAGGTAGCAAGCTAGTTACATCAGCTACCTAGAGAGCTGGCTAGAAATTTAAGTCAGCTAGTTAATTCAATTGGCTTCCTAGTTAGATAGCTAGGTAGGTAGCTATTTAAGTCAGCTGTCTAGCCAGCTGGCTAGCTGGTCTAGTCAGCTAGTTAATTCAGCTGGCCAGCCAGCACTCTAGCTACATAAGTCAGTTAGTTCAGTCAGCTGGCCAACCTGCTGACTAGCAGGATAAGTAAAATAGTTAAGTCAGCTGCCCAACCAACTGGCTAGCTTGGTAGATAGCTAGTTAAGTCAGTCAGTTAAGTCATCTGGCCAGCTAAGTAGTTAGCTAATTAAGTCATTTAGTTAAGTCAGCTGTCTAGCCTGCTTCAAAGCATAGTGGGTAGCTAATTAAATCAGCTGGCTAGCCAGCTGGCTAGCTAGTTTAGTCACACAGTTAAGTCAGCTCGCTGGGCAGCATGTTAGCTAGGTAGTTAGGTAGATAGCTCAGCTGGCAAACCAGCGAGCTATGTAGGTAGGTAACTAGTTATGTGAGCTGCTAGTTGAGGCTATCTTGTTATGTCACCTAGTTAAGTCACCTGGCTATCCAGTTGTATCGCTAGATAACTAGCTAGTTAAGTCTGGTGGTTAACCAACTGGCTACTCCGTTTAGTCAGCTAGTTAAGACAGCTGGCTAGGCTGCTGGCTAGCTAGGTAGCTAGGCAATTAAGGCAGCTGGCTAGACAGCTGGCTAGACAGCTGGCTAGCTCGTTAAGTCAGTACATTAAGTCAGTTGTCTAGCCAGCTGCTAGTTATTAAAAAACTAGTTACATCAGATGCATAGACAGCTGGCTCACTAGCTATTTCAGCTAGTTAAGGCAGCTGGTTAGCTAGGTAGCTAGCTAGTTAATTCAAGTAGATATATCAGCTAGCTAGCTAGTTAAGTCAGCTACATTAGCCAGCTACATACATGATATCTAACTAGGGAACTAGCTAGTTAAAGCAGCTAGTTAAGTCAGCTGACTAGGTAGGTAAGCTAGCTATTTGAGTCAGCTATTTAGGTAAGCTGGCTAGCTAGTTAAGTCAGCTCTCTGGCCACAAGGTTAGCTATGTAGTTAGGTAGTTAAGCCCGCTGGCAAGACAATGGGCTGGTTATATAGGTAGCTAGTTAAGTCAGCTGGATAGCAATCATTCATCTAGTTATATCAGCTAGTTAAGTCAGCTTGCTATCCAGCGGTCTTTCTAGGTAGCTAGCTAGTTAATTCTGCTGGCTAGCCAGCTGGCTACTTCATTAACTCAGCTAGTTTAGTCAGCTGTCTAGCCTGATGGCCAGCTAAATAGCTAGGTAATTATGTCAGCTGGCTAACCAGGTGGCTAGCTAGTTGTCAGCTTGTTAAGTCAGCCTGCTAGACAGCTTGACATCATTTATCTAGGAAGGTAGCTACTTATGTCAATTGTATAGCCATATGACTAGATAGTTAAGTCACCTAAATAAGTCAGCTGACAAGCTCGCTGGCTAGCTAGGTAGTTTGCTATGTAAGATAGCTGGCTAGACAGATGGCTAGCTAGATAAGTCATCTAGTTAATTCAGCTGGATAGCCAACTGAATAGGTACGTAGCAAGCTACTTAATTTAACTGGCTAGAAATCAGGTCAACTAGTTAAAAGAGCTAGTTAGCTCAGCTGGCAAGCCAGCTGGCTAGCTAGGTAGTGACATAGTTAAGACAGTTTTAAGTGAGCTAGTTAATTCACCTGGCTATCCAGGTGACTGGAGAGGTAAAGAGCTAGTTTAGTTTTGTTTAGTCAGCTGGCTAGTCAGTTGTATAACAACTTAAGTCAGCTAGTTTAGACACCTGGCTGGCCAACTGCCTAGCTCATTTATCAAGTATTTAATTCAGCCTGCTTACCAAATCCTAGCTAGTTTAGTCACCTCGTTAAGTCAGTTGGCTAGCCTGTTCCTTTGCTAGTCATAAAGCTAGTCAATTCAGATGGCTAGACATGTGGTTAGCTAGATATTTCTGCTAGTTATGTCAGCTGGCTAGCTAGGTAGCTAGCTAGTTAATTCAGCTATTTATGTAAGCTGGCTAGCTAGTTAAGTCAGCTAGTTAAGCCGGTTAGGTAGCTAAATGGCTAGCTAGGTAGCTAGTGAATTATTTCAGATAGTTAAGTCAGCTGGCTATTTAGGAAACTAGATAGTTAAGTCTGCTAGTTAAGTAAGCTGGTTAGCTAGTTAATCAGCTTGCTATGTCAGCTGGCTAGTCAGCTGCCTACTGAGTAGCTAGCTATTTAAGTCAGCTGGCTAGCCAGCTGGTTATCTAGGTAGCTAGGTAGTTAAGTCAGCTGGCATTCCAGGCGGATACATAGGTTGCTAGTTATTTAAATCAG
>NW_007172539.1:0-714 GCF_000164805.1 Carlito syrichta | reverse complement strand
AAAGCTGACGAGTTAGTTGAACTTTTGGTTGGTGAGTGAGTCGACTAGTTTGCTGACCGGTTGGCAGGTGAGAGAGCAGAATAATTAGTTGAACTGATGGAGAGCAAGAGAGGCCACTATTTAGCAGACTAGATTGCTGATTTGCTAGTCCACTTGTTAGCTAAGTAACTAGCTGATTTGCTAGCTGACATAACTAGATAGCTGACTAGCTAGCTGGCTATGTGGCTGTCATAACTATCTAGCAAACAAGCTATCTAGCTGTCTATTTAGCTGACTTAACTAGCTAGCTAACTGGCTAGTTAGCTGGCTAGCTGATTTAAATATCTAGCTGATCAGTTAGCCTACATGATAGCTGACTTAAATAGCTAGCTGACAAGCAACCTGACTACCTAGCTGACTTAACTAGGTAGCTGAATAGTTAGCTGACTTGCTAGCTGACTTAAATAGCTGACTAGATAGTTGGCTGGCTAGCTGGCTAGCCAGCTGACTTAACTAGCTAGCTACCTGGCTCATTAGTTGACTAGGCAGCCAATTAGCTATCTAGAGGCCAGGCCAGCTTAACTAAATGGCCACCTACCTGACCACCTTGTTAAACAGCCATCTTAACTTGTAAGCCATCTAGCTAGCCAGTCGGTGAACCAGCTCTCTTAACAAGCTGACTTAAGTAGATAGCCATCTGGCTAGGCAGCTGGCTTAACTAGCTGGTCACAAAGG
>NW_007172538.1:0-577 GCF_000164805.1 Carlito syrichta | reverse complement strand
CTGTTGATTTTGATCACGTTTGTTGTTAGTCTTCTGACTTACACTGTTTCTTGGTTTTATTGGCCTGTTTCTGTGTAGCTATCAGTACTCTTTAGGGAATCTTTCTTACGTGTCTTTCTTCACTTCTTCCTGGCCTTGTGTCTCTTTCTCACCTGTTAGTTGGTACGTATATCTGTTTTCCCACGCACTCTTCTCTCTTTCTAAGTCCCTATTGACCTCCCTTCCTCCATTATATTCCTCTTTTATATACTCCCCTTTTTAATCTAGTGACCAAGACTACATACTGCTGAATGGACAGAGTGTAGGACAGAGGGAAATAGGTTCCAATGTGCTTGTACACCTTTTCATGGTTGCTAGAATCAGCATTCTGAACCACAGCTTCCCTCTCAACTAAACCTCAAAACTGCAAAAAGTACAGATTGCAGCCTATGCTCCAACCTGAAAAGTGAACAAAGCCAGAAGACCCTCATAAGGAAGAACAGGACATTGCAGAGAGAAATAAAAGCAACCCCACCTTCCCTCAAAACAGAATTGAAAGAAGGAGAGGGAAAGGAGGAGAGAGAAAAAATCTACACAA
>NW_007172537.1:0-389 GCF_000164805.1 Carlito syrichta | reverse complement strand
GGAAGCTTCCCTGGCTAACCTGCCATTCACCTCCTACTGTGTGGTCCAGTGGCTTGGGGGTTGGATACCCCTGGTCTAGGGGATTGTTGCTAATAGCACTAGTGTTAGTACATTGTTCCAAAGGGTACTGTTGCTATGGGCCATTGTTTCTAAGGGTTGTAAGGCAATTTTTTAATCTTTATTTTTATTTTAAAGATGTGGGGTACAATTCAGGATGAAGTATACAAGTGGTCATCATACAGGTAAAGTTTGGGCCTTCCCTCAGTCTGCACCCTGCCTGGTTTGAGATCAGATATCCTTGTTGATGTTGTGTTCCCTCCCCACTCCCACCCTGGCAGTATCCTGCTACTGCCACTCCCTTTCTTATAGTATTAGGTTCAATGTTCAGG
>NW_007172536.1:0-1124 GCF_000164805.1 Carlito syrichta | reverse complement strand
GGGTTCCCCACGATGTAGTCTTTTATCACTATGTCACAGAGACTAGTTGAGTTTGGTCATAGCACTAGCAAATAATATTTCATCACTTTCTTTAGTTTAGACTCTTCTGGATGTTTTTCATATTATTTTCCAGCCTTTACACCATTTGTCTTTCAGGATTTGAACATTACTTCACTAACATCAAAGTCAGTTTTCTAGAATTTTCGATTATCTAAATTTTTATATGAATGAGGAGCCAAAATACTTCTTTATAAATCTCCATGTTATTTTGGTTTATAAACATACGGCTCCCAATGGTCTCTTTTTGTGTGGTGCATGATTTTCAAGGCTTGTTGATAAAAAGTATCAGATTAATCTGAGACATTGTTGCAGAGTACAGCATTATGTCTTAGGTAGAGAAAATACTCGGGGATTCAGTGGAAATACACTTTGAAAAATAGAAATTGGTTTAAAATACAAGGGAAATGTGGTTTTATATATCCTTCAAATAGGTAGAGGAAACTTTGGAGTAGGGATTGCATATCTGTAAGTTTAAATTAAAATTCACTAGCAGAAAATACAGCGTGTCCCAAGGATATGTACAAAAGTTTTAAGAAAGGACAAAGATATATTAAATTATTATACAGTTTTTCTTCTGAAATTGTTAAGATTTATTATGCATTCTGTCTTCTGAATAACCACATAGGTACTCTGATCCTCAATGTTTAGTTGACTTAGGATGATACACGTCTGGAATCTCAACATGTTTCAATTTATGCAGAAGAAAACATTCAGCATTTGTGTGAAAAATGTAGTAGTGTCAAAGTTGAAAACAAATGTACAATGGATTCTCACGTATTAATAGGAAAGGAAGTTATAATGGGAGTAGTGCGCCCTTCTTAGATATCAATCCCTTCAAAATGAACATTTCTATACCCGAACCTGGATTGTAACTAACTTTAGATTAAAAAAGTTAAAAAAACTAGAAGAAAACCAATAAAATCAGTTGCACGTTTCACAGCTTTTATTTATGTATTTATTTTATTATAATTTTTCCACAATATGGGGTACAATTCACAGTTAGGTATTCAAACATTGATTATGCAGGGTCCCTGGATGGTGAGGTATGCCCCTCCCTCCCCGAA
>NW_007172535.1:0-795 GCF_000164805.1 Carlito syrichta | reverse complement strand
AAGATATATTAAATTATTATACAGTTTTTCTTCTGAATTGTTAAGATTTATTATGCATTCTGTCTTCTGAATAACCACATAGGTACTCTGATCCTCAATGTTTAGTTGACTTAGGATGATACACGTCTGGAATCTCAACATGTTTCAATTTATGCAGAAGAAAACATTCAGCATTTGTGTGAAAAATGTAGTAGTGTCAAAGTTGAAAACAAATGTACAATGGATTCTCACGTATTAATAGGAAAGGAAATTATAATGGGAGTAGTGCGCCCTTCTTAGATATCAATCCCTTCAAAATGAACATTTCTATACCCGAACCTGGATTGTAACTAACTTTAGATTAAAAAAGTTAAAAAAACTAGAAGAAAACCAATAAAATCAGTTGCACGTTTCACAGCTTTTATTTATGTATTTATTTTATTATAATTTTTCCACAATATGGGGTACAATTCACAGTTAGGTATTCAAACATTGATTATGCAGGGTCCCTGGATGGTGAGGTATGCCCCTCCCTCCCCTAACAATATAAACCCACATCAATGGCACCCCTACCCCAAAACAGTTTTCTACTACTTCCAGTCACTTTCTTATAGCACTCTAATTGATCAAGTTTAGCTCATGAGGGAGAACATATGGAACTCTATTCTTTGTTTCCGTGATAATTCACTGAGAATGACCTAATTCATATCCATCGAGCTTTCTGCAAATCCTTATACCTATAACTATTCATGGATGCATATATTCCATTTTGTGTATGTTCCACATTTATTTTATCCATTCCAGCTGTGAAGTGCA
>NW_007172534.1:0-752 GCF_000164805.1 Carlito syrichta | reverse complement strand
TTACCTTATATGTGGTAAAGAGTACCTGAGCAGTGTAATGTGAAAAATCAATTTTCTATTTCCAGTTGTTAGAAGATAATCTAAGTACCCTATATTTTTTCTTTCTTTCTTTTAACCTCTTATTTGTCAAAGATTTTCTTTCAACCTGTAGTACATTTACCTCCAAGTTCAGAACATTATTTCATAATACCAATTATTTTATACAAACTTTTAACTAGATTAAGTAATGACAAAGGTTTCCATAGTAAAATTTATTTTCAACTTTTAGTTTCCACAGAGATTCCAAGGACAATTTTGAAAGAAGAGTAATTGATGGGGTGGTGGGTTATGGAGTAGTTATTGAATTAAGTGGCCTCACTTTTCTTTCAAGAATTCAAACATTTTGCATACCTAGTCACTGTTAACACTGCAGATGATCATATAAATGAGAAAATACCCAAAGAAAGGAAACATGAAAAATGAAAAAGTATATAAATGGTGTCTCAGGAAGACTGCTAATGAGGACTTTGTTCTGGTCAAATACATGGTTTGTATTCCTTATTTGTAAAGGTTAGAGATAACTCAATTTGAAAATATATAGAAGTAATTGTGAAGTTCTTGCTCTAATCCCATTTCAAAATTTTGTTAAAACTTTGTCTAAGCAAAGCAACAGATAATAATAGTGATTTAGTTACTGGTTAAGGACTTCAAACCTCAAAATAAAGTGTTTTTAAAATTACAAATGTTTAGCTGGTGGAATAACAGGGGAGACT
>NW_007172533.1:0-1057 GCF_000164805.1 Carlito syrichta | reverse complement strand
GCTGAATTAACTAGTTGACTTAACCTGCTGGAGAAATGACTAACCAGCTGACTCAACTAGCTGACTTAAATAGTTAGCCAGATGGCTAGCCAGCTGATTTAACTATCTCTCTATGAAGCAAGTTAGCTGGCTAGCCAGCTGACTTAACTAGCTGACTTAATTACCTAGCATCTGGATAGCCAACTGAAATACCTTGCTTGCTACTTAGCTAGTCAACTGGCTAGCCAGCTGTCTTAACTAGCTGACATAAAAACTGACCTGCTTGCTAGTCAGCTAATTAAATTGCTTGCTATATAGTTAGCCTGCTGGCTAGCCAGCTGACTAAACTAGGTGACTTAACTAGCTAGTCAGCTGTCAAGCCAGCTCAGTTAATTAGCAAGCTACCTGGCTAGCCAGCTGGATAGCCAACTGACTTAACTAGGTGACTTAACTAGCTAGCCCGTGGTCTACACTGCTGACATAACTATCTAGCTACCTAGCTAGCCAGATGTCTAGCCAGTTGACTTAACTAGGTGACTTAACTAGATAGCCAGGTGACTAGCAGGCTGACTTAACTGCCTAGGTACCTAGCTAGCCAGCTGGATAGCCAGCTGACTTTACTAGCTTGCTACCTAGCTAACCAGCTGTCTATTGAGCTCACTTAACTAGATTACTCAACTAACTACCTAACTGGCTAGCCAGCTAACATAAATAGATAGTTACCCAGCTAGGCAGCTGGCTAGTCAGCTGACTTAACTTTCTGTCTTAACCGGCTAGCAAGCTTACTTAACTAGCTGACTTAACCTGCTATCTACCTAGTGTACCAGCTGGCTCAACTAGCTGACTTAACGAGCTACCTAGCTGACATAACTAGCTGACAAATATAGCTAGATTCCCAGGTAACTAGCTGACTTAACTAGCAGAAATAACTAGGTAGCCAGATGACTAGCCATCTGACTTAACTAGCGTTTTAACTAGCTAACTAGCTGGATAGCCAACAGCCTTAATGAGCTGACTTACCTAGTTAGGCCGTAAGTTGCCAGCTGACTTAACCAGCTGACTTAACTAGCAAGTCAGC
>NW_007172532.1:0-415 GCF_000164805.1 Carlito syrichta | reverse complement strand
GAGGCTTGAAGGAGTTCAGAAATAAGCTTAGCATTTATGATGGCTGATCCCTTGGTGGTTAGTAGTCCCTGTTCCTGTCAGATAGCTGAGTGTGAAACCAGGATGTGGAAGACATACTTGGAGTTGGTGTAAAGTGACAGAGAGTGTCCAGCTGCTAGTTGGAAGGCTCGAATAACCGCTGAGTTCTGCCTGCTGGTTGGTGGTGTGGGGTGGGAGAAGGTTAGCTTCGATGACATCAGTGGCTGAGGTGACAGCGTATCCTGCTACTCGGGACCCCTCATGTATGTATGAACTTCCGTCTGTGAACCATATGTAAGAGGGCTTAGATAAGGGTCCTTCCTGAATATGTATGGGACAGGGAAGTAGGGATTCGAGGACCTCAACACAGTTATGGATTGGAGTGTCAGTGGGAGAG
>NW_007172531.1:0-703 GCF_000164805.1 Carlito syrichta | reverse complement strand
GATGATGGGGGGAAGTTACAGTGATAGGTGCTCCAAATGTGAGTTTTTTTGATTCGCACATCAGTAAGTGGGTGGCTGATAGAGCCTGCAGGCATGGGGCCCATCCCTGGACTGTGTGGTCGAGTTGTTTTGAAAGATAGGCTATGGGGGCAAACATTTGTCCACTAAATTGACCTAGGACTCCTAAGGCTGTACCCTTATTTTTGTGGACGTATAGGATGAAGGGCCAGAGGATATCGGGTAGTCGTAGGGCAGGGGCCTGGAGGAGAGCCTGTTGGAGGGCAGTAAAAGGCTGTTTAACGGCTGAGAGGGAGAGTAAGTCTTCTGTTGGGTCGCCTTTAGCGAGGTTGTAGAGTGGCTTGGCGAGAAGGGCAAAATTGGGGATCCAGGCTTGGAAGTAGCCCGCTAATCCCAAAAATGACTGAATTTCATCCTTTGTCTTTGGTGTTTGGAGGGATTCAATAATGGCCTTATGGTTGGTTGCTATGGCCTTTTGTTGGTGTGAGATGGCGACCCCAAGGTAGGTGACCTGTGTTTTGGACAATTGAGCCTTTTGGGGGGAGGCTCAGTATCCCTTTTCTGCTAGAAAGTTAAGGAGTAGGGCTGTGTCATTGTGAGAGTCTGTAAGAGAGGGGCTGCATAAGAGATCATCTACATATTGAAGTAGAGTGGATTTTGAGAGTGATAGGAGTGTGAGGTCTGC
>NW_007172530.1:0-372 GCF_000164805.1 Carlito syrichta | reverse complement strand
GGTGTGAGATAGCGACCCCAAGGTAGGTGACCTGTGTTTTGGACAGTTGAGCCTTTTGGGAGGAGACTTGGTATCCCTTTTCTGCTAGAAAGTTAAGGAGTAGGGCTGTGTCATTGTGAGAGTCTGTAAGAGAGGAGCTGCATAAGAGATCATCTACATATTGAAGTAGAGTGGATTTTGAGAGTGATAGGAGTGTGAGGTCTGCTGCGAGTGCCTGACCAAAGAGGTGAGGACAATCTCGAAATCCCTGTGGAAGGACTGTCCATGTGAGTTGTTGGGAGTGGCAGGAAATGGGGTCGGTCCAGGTAAAGACAAAAATGTCTTGGGAGTCAGCTGCCAAGGGAATGGTGAAGAATGCGTCTTTGAGGTCTA
>NW_007172529.1:0-363 GCF_000164805.1 Carlito syrichta | reverse complement strand
GACTTAACTAGTCAGCAAGCGAGTGAACTGACTGTTCAGCTAACTTAAGGAGTTGGCTGGAGAGTGAGCCATCTAGTCAGAAGACATAACTAGTCAACAGGTACATAAGCCTACTGGTGAGCAGACTTAACTAGTTGGCCAGCGAGTGAGCTGACAGGTGAACTGCCTTAACTAGTCAGCCGGTGAGCGGGCTGACTGGTGAGCTGGCTTAACTTGTTGGCCAGCAAGAGAGCCAAATTGATAGCTGACCTGTTGGCTGGAGAGCGAGCCAACTAGTTAGTTGTCCTGTTGGCTGGCGAGCAAGACAACTAGTTCACTGACCATTTGGCGGGTGAGTGACCCGAATAGTTAGCTGACCTGAAG
>NW_007172528.1:5815-6582 GCF_000164805.1 Carlito syrichta | reverse complement strand
ACTAGCTAAGTCAGCTAGCTAAGTCAACTAGTTCTGTCAACCAGCTAAATGTTAGGTCAGCTAGGTAGCTAGTTAGCTAATGGTTAAGTCAGCTGGTTGAATCATCTCTCTAGCTAGTTAGCTAACAGCTTGTCAGCTCGTTGTGTAAGCTAGCTAGTGAGTTAGCTAATGGGTTAAGTTAGCTGGCTGAAACAGGTAGTTAGCTAGTTAGCTAATGGGATAAGTCATTTGGTTGAGTCAGCTAGCTAGTTAGTTATCTAACGAGTTAAATAACGAGTTAAATCTAACTAGCTAGCTAGTTATCTAACGAGTTAAATTAGTTATCTAATGAGTTAAATATCTAATGAGTTAAATATCTAACGAGTTATCTAACGAGTTAAATATCTAACTAGCTAGTTATCTAACGAGTTAAATATCTAATGAGTTAAAGTCAGCTAGCTAGCTAGTTATCTAACGAGTTAAATTATCTGATGAGCCAGTTCAGTCAGCTAGCTAGCTAGGCAACAGGCTAGTTAAGTCACCTACTTTAGTCAGCTCGTTAGTCAGCTTGTTAGCTAGGTAGCTAGGTAGGTAAGTCAGCTGGCAAGTCAGCAGGCTATGTAGGTAGCAAGCTAATTATGTCATCTGGCTAGCAAGCTGGCTAGCTAGTTATGTCAGCTAGTTAAGACAGCTGACTATCCAGCAGACTAGTAGGTAGCTAGTTAGTTAAGTCTGCTGGCTATCCAGCTGGCTAGCTGCTTACTCAGATAGTTAACTCAGCTGGATAG
>NW_007172528.1:0-2813 GCF_000164805.1 Carlito syrichta | reverse complement strand
GTAAAAGTCAGCTAGCTAGCGAGTTAGCTACGATTTAAGTCAGATGTATAAGCCAACTAGGTAGCTACTTAGCTAATGAGTTAAGTCAGCTGGTTATGTCAGCTAGCTAGCTAATCAACTAACGAGTTAAGTCAGCTGGTTAAGTCAGCTAGCTAGCTATTTAGCTAACGAGTTAAATCAAGTGGTTAATTCAGCTAGCTAGCTAGCTAGCTAAAGATTTAAATCAGCTGGTTAAGTCAGCTAGTTAGGTAGTTAGCTAATGAGTTAATTCAGCTGGTTAAGTCAGCTAGCTAGTTAGCTAACGAGTAATGACAGCTAAGTAAGCTAGCTAACTAGTTAGCTAATGAGTTAATCAGCTAGCAAATCAGCTGGATAACTAGTTAGCAAACGAGTTAAGTCAGCCAGCTAAATCAACTAGCTAATTAGTTAAATCAGCTAGGTAAGTCAGTCAGTAAAGTCAGCTAGTTAACTACTTAATTCAGCTAGCTAAGTCAGCTAGCTAACTAGTAAGGTCAGCTAGCTAAATCAGCTGGTAAGTCAGCTAGCTAGCTAGTCAGCTAACTAGCTAAGTCAGCTGGTTAAGTCAGCTAGCTAGCTAGTCAGCTAACTTGCTAAGTCAACTGTTTAAGTAACTGGCTAACAAGTAGGCTAAGGAATTAATTCAACTGGTTGAGGCAGCTGGCTGGATAGCCAGTTAATGAGTTAAGTCAGCTGGTTGAATCAGCTGGCTGGCTAGTGAGCTAACGTGTTAAGTCAGCTGGTGGAGTCAGCTGGCTGGCTAGTGAGCTAATGAGTTAAGTCGGCTAGTGGAGTCAGCTGACTGAATAATGAGCTGACGAGTTAAATCTGCTGGAGGAGTCAGCTGGCTAGCTTGTCGGCTAATGAGTTAAGTTGGCTGGTGAATTCAGCTGATTAACTCATAGGCTAATTAGTTAAATCGGTTTGTGAATTCAGCTGACTAGCTCGTCAGCTAATGAGTTAAGTCAGCAAGTTGAGTTAGCTGGATGGCTAGTGAGCTAACGAGTTAAGTCAGCTGTATGAGTCAGTTGTCTGCCTAGAGAGCTAACGAGTGAAGTCAACTGATTGAGTTAGCTGGCTGTCTCCTCAGCTAACGAGTTAAATCAGGTGGTTGAGTCAGCTGGCTTTCTCATCAGCTAACCAGTTAGGTTAGCTGGCAAAGTAAGCTAGCTAGCTCGTCAGCTAATGAATTAATTCAGCAGGTTGAGTTAGCTGGATAGCTAGTGAGCTAATGAATTAAGTCAGCTGTTTGAGTCAGCTGTCTGCCTAGAGAGCTAACGCGTTAGTCAGCTGGTTGAGTTAGCTGGCTGTCTCCTCAGCTAATGAGTTAAATCAGGTGGTTGAGTCAGCTGGCTTTCTCGTCAGCTAACCAGTTAAGTCAGCTGGTGAAGTAAGCTGGCTAGCTCGTCAGCTAATGAGTTAAGTCCGCTGGCAAAGTCTGCTGGCTAGTTTGTCAGCTAACAAGTTAAGTCAGCTGGTGAAGTCAGCTGGATAGCTTGTCAGCTAACGAGTTAAGTCAGCTAGCTAAGTCAGCTAGATAACTAGTCAGCGAACAAGTTAAGTCAGCTACCTAATCAGCCAGCTAACTACTTAAGTAAGCTAGCTAAGTCAACTAGTTATGTCAGCTAGCTAACTAGTTAGGTCAGCAAGCTAAATCAGCTGGTTAAGTCTGTTAGCTAGCTAGTTAGCTAGCTAGCTAAGTCAGCTGGTTTAGTCAGCAACATAGCAAATTAGCTAACTTGCTAAGTCAACTGTTTAAGTCAGCTAGCTAGTTAGCTAACGAGTTAATTTAGATTGTTAAGTCAGCAAGATAGCTAGGTAGCTAACGAGCAAAGTCAGCTGGTTAAGTCAGCTACCTAGCTAGTTAGCTAACGAGTTACTTCAGCTGGTTAACTCAGCTAGCTAGCTAGCTAGCTAGTAGCAAGTTAAGTCAGCTGGTTAAGTCAGCTAGCTAGTAAGCTAATGAGTTAAGACAGCTGGCTGAGTCATTCGGCTAACTAGTTAGCTAACAAGTTAATCAGCTAGCTAAGTCAGCTAGATAACTAGTTAGCTAACTATTTAAGTTTGCTAGATAAGTCAGCTAGCTTACTAGTTAAGTCAGCCAGCCAAGTCAGCTACTTAAGTCAGCTAGCTATCTAGTTAAATTAGCTAACTAATTCAGCTAGCTAACTAGTTAGGTCAGTTAGCTAAGTCTGTTGGTTAAGTCACCTAGTTAGCTAGTTAGCTAACTAGCTAAGTCAGCAGGTTAATTCAGCTAGCTAGCTAGTTGACAAACTAGCTAAGTCAGCTGGTTTATCCAGCTAGCTAGCTATTTGGCTAACTTGTTAAGTAAGCTGGTTAGGTCAGCTGGCTAGCTAGTTGGCTAGGTAGTTAAGTCACCCAGTTGAGTTAGCTGGCTAGCTGGTTACCTAACGAGTTAAGTCAGTAGGTTTAGTCAGCTGTCTAGCTAGTTACCTAATGACGTAAGTCAGCTGCTTGAGTCAGCTAGCTAGTTAGTTAGCTAATGGTATAAGTCAGCTGCTTGAGTCAGCTAGCTAGGTAGTTAACTCACTAGTTAAGTCAACTGGTTCAGTCATCTAGCTAGCTAGTAAGCTAACGAGTTAAGTCAGCTGGTTGAGTAAGCTAACTAGCTAGTTAGCTAATGAGTTAAGTCAGGTGGCTGAGTCCGCTAGTTAGCTAGTGAGCTAACGAGTTAAGTCAGCTGGTTGAGTCCACTAGCTAGGTAGATAGCTAACGAGTTATGTCAGTGGATTAAGTCAGCAAGCTAGCATGTTATCTAATGAGTAAGCTAAATC
>NW_007172527.1:0-792 GCF_000164805.1 Carlito syrichta | reverse complement strand
CTACCTAGCTAGTCACCTGTGTAGCCAGCTGAATAAAGTAGCTGACATAATGAGGTAGCTGATTGGCTTGTCAGCTGACTTAACTAGCTTTCTACCTAGTCAACCAGCTGGCTATCCAGCTGATTTTACTAGTTGACTTAAAGAGCTAGCCAGTTGGCTAGACATCTAACTCAATGAACTGACTTAACTAGTTACCCAGCTGGCTTACCAGCTGAATTAACTAACTCTCTACCACTCTAGCCAGCTGGATAACCAGCTGACTTTACCAACTGACTTAAATAGCTAGCCAGCTGGCTAGCCAATGGATTTAACTAGCTTACTACTGAGCTAGCCAGCAGGCTAGCAAACTGACTTAACTGGCTGAATAAACTAGTGGGCCTTATTACTAGCCAGATGAATTAACTAGCTTGCTACATAGCTAGCCAGCTGGCTAGCCAGCTTAATTAACTTGGAGACTTAACTAGCTAGCCTGCATTCAAGTCAGCTGACATAATTAGGTGACTTAATTAGTTAGCCAGCTGACTATACAGCTGACTTAACTAGCTAGTTAACTAGCTGTCCAGCTGGCTATCTAGTTGACTTAATTAGCTGAGTTAACTAGTGAGCCAGTTGGTTACCAAACTGACTTACTGCCTAGCTACTTAGCTAGACAGCTGGCTATCCAGCTGAGTTAACTATCTGAATTAAGCAGCTAGCCAGCTGGATAGCCAGCAGACTTAACTCGCTAGCTACCTAGCTAGTCTGCTGGATAGCCAGCTGTCTTAACTAGCTGACATAACTAGCTAGCCAGCT
>NW_007172526.1:0-2200 GCF_000164805.1 Carlito syrichta | reverse complement strand
TACATATTTAGCCAGCTGGCTAGAAAGCTGACTTAACTAGCTGACTTAATTTGCTAGCCAGCTTGCTAGCCAACTGACTTAATAAGCTCGCTACAAAGCTAGCCAAGTGGCTAGCCAGCTGACTTATCTAGCCTACTTAATTAACTGGCCTGCTTGTTAGCCAGCTAATTAAATAGCTTGATACATAGCTAGCCAGCTGGCTAGCCAGCTGAATAAACTAGGTGACTTAACTAGCTAGCCAGCTGTCTAGCCAACCAAATTAACCAGTTGACTTAACTAGATAGCCAGCTAGCTAGACAGCTCACTCAATGAGCTAGGTACCTAGCTATCCAGATGGCTAGCCAGCTGACTTAACTAGCTGATTAGACTAGCTAGCCAGTTGGCTAGCCAGCTGACTTAATTTCATAGCTACCTAGCTAGCCAGCTGGCTAGCCAGCTATCTTAACTAGCTGACATAACAAGCTAGCCAGTTGGCTATAAAGCAGACTTAACTACCTAGCCACCTAGCTAGAGAGCTGGATAGCCAACTGACTCAGCAAGCTGACATAACTAGCTAGCCAGCTGGCTAGCCAGCTGACTTAACTAACTAGCTACCTACATAGACCGCTAGCTTGACAGCTGACTTAACTAGCTAGCTACCCAGGTAGGCAGCTGGCTAGCCTGCTTACTTGACTAGCTGACTTAATTAGCTAGACAGCTGTCTTAACTAGCTAACTTAACTAGCTAGGTACCTAGCTACCCAGCTGACTTAACTAGCTGGTTTAACTAGCTAGCTACCTAGCTATCTATCTAGCTAGCCAACTGACTTAAATAGATGAGTTAACTAGCTAGCTAGCTGGCATAACTAGCTGACTTATCTAGCTACCTACCTACCAACCCAGCTGACTTACCTAGCTGAAATAACTAGCTGGCCTGCTGGCTAACCATCGGATTTAACTAGCTTTTTAACTAGCTATCCAGTAGGCTATCCAACTGATTTAGCGAGCTGACTTACCTGGCTAGCCAGCTGGTTAGCCAGCTGACTTAACTAGATGACTTAAATAGCTAGCCAGCTGACTTGCCAGCTGACTTAACTAGCTAGCTATATAGCTAGCCAATTGGCTAGCCAGCTAGCTTGACTAGCTAACTTAACCAGTTAGACAGCTGGCTAAGCAGCTGACATAACTAGCTAGCTACCTAGCTAGCAAGCTGGTTAGCCAGCTGACTCAACTATCTTATTTAACTAGTTTTCCAGCTGGCAAGCCAGCTCACTTAACTAGCTCGCCACCCAGCTAGCCAACTTGCTAGCCATCTGAATTAACTAGATGACTTAATTAGCTAGCCACCTGGCTAGTAAACAGACAGCTGGCTAGCCAAAACTGCAGGATAGCCAGCTGTCTAGCCTGGTGAATTTACGAACTAGTTACCTAGCTAGCAGGCTGGGTAGCCAGCTGTCTTAATTAGCTAGCCAGCTAATTCACTACCTGTCTTAACTACATGGCCTGCTTGCTAGCCAGCTGACTTAACTAGTTTGATACCTAGCTAGCCACCTGGATAGCCAAATAACTTAACCATCTGACTTAACTAGATAGACAGCTGGCTAGCCAGTTAATGTAACTAGGTAGCTACCTACCTATCCAGATGGCTAACCAGTTGACTTAACTAGCTGACAACTTGCTAGCCATCTGGCTAGTCAGCTAACTTAACTAGCTAGCTACATAGCTCACAAGCTGACTCACCAGCTGACTCAATTAGCTGGCTTAACTAGCTACCCATCTGACTTAACTAGCTAGCTACCTAGCTAGTCAGCTGGCTAGCCAGCTGACTTAACTAGCTAAGTTAACCAGCTAGCGAGGTGACTAGACAGATGACTGAACTAGCTTACTAAACTAGCTAACCAGCTGGCTTGCCTGCAGTTTTAACTAGGTGACTTAACCAACTAGCCAGCTGACTAGCTAGCTGACTTAACTAGCTAGCTACCTATATAGCCAGCTGCCTAGCCAGATGACTTACCTAGCTGACTTAACAAGCTAGCAAGCTGGCTATCCAGCTCATGTAATTAGCCAGCTACCTACCTAGCCATCTTCTAGTCAGATGACTTAACTAGCTGACTTAACCAGCCTGCCTGCTGGCTAGCTAGCTGACTTATCTAGCTAGCTACCTACCTAGCCAGCTGGCTAGACAGCTGACTAAACTAGCTGACTTAACCAGCTAGCCAGCT
>NW_007172525.1:0-735 GCF_000164805.1 Carlito syrichta | reverse complement strand
CAAAAAAGTCCAGCACCCGCCCAAGATTGTCCTGCACGTCATAGGAGGCCCTGCACCCAAGGAAGCCTGTCCTGCAACTGATGTTTGAGGCCTGCACCCAATAAAGCCTCTCCTGCAACTGATGGAGAGCCCTGAACCCAAAAAAGCCTGTTCTGCACCTGAAGGGAGAGCCCTGCACCTGAGACAGTCTGTCCTATACCTGACAAGAAAGTCCTGCACCCGAGAGAGATTAGTCTGCACCTAACGGAAGAGGCCGGCATGCAAGAAAGCCTGCCCTGAACAGGTGGGAGAGCCCTGCACCCAAAAGCCTGTCCTGCACCTGAAGGGAGTGGCCCGCAACCGAGAGAGCCTGCCCCTCACTTGAAATGAAAGCCATGCACCCGAGGGAGATTTTACTGTACTTGATGGGAGAGCTCTGCACCCAAGGAAGCCTGTTGTGCACCTGATGGGAGAGCCCTGCACATGAGAGAACCTGTACCGTACCAATCATGAAGCCCTGCACCCAAGAGAGATTGTCCTGCACTTGAGGGGAGAGCCCTGCACCTAAAAAGCCTGTCCTGACCCTGATGGGAGAGCCCTGCACCTGTAGAATCCTGTCCTTTAACTGACAAGAGAGTCCAGCAGCCACAAGAGATTGTCCTGCACCTGATGGGAGAGCACTGCACCCATGTAAGCCTGTCCTGCAACTGATGGGAGAGCCCTGCACCCAAAAAGCCTGTCCTGCAAATGATGGGA
>NW_007172524.1:0-447 GCF_000164805.1 Carlito syrichta | reverse complement strand
AGTCAGCTGGCAACCAGCTGGCTAGCAAGTTAAGTCACCTAGTTAAGTCAGGTTGGAATACGCTGGCTAGCTATTTATTTCAGCTAGTTAAATCAGCTAGCTATCTCGGAAACTAGCTACATTCGTCAGCTAGTTATGGTAGTTAGGTAGCTAGTTAAGTCAGCTTCTGAAATCAGCTGACTAGCTAGATAGTTAGCTAGCTAACTAGCTAGTTAAGCCACCTAGATAAGCCAGCTGGCTAACTAGGTAACTAGCTCACTAAGTCAGCTATTTAATTCAGCTTGCTGGCTAGTTAAGTAAGCGAGTTAAGTCAGCTGGCTATCCAGCTGCTGAGTTAGGTAACTACCTAGTTAAGTCAACTGGCTAGCCCGTTATAGAGCTGGATACGTAACCTAGTTAATTCAGCTCAATAGCCACCTGCTTACCTAGGTACCTTGGAAGCTAAGT
>NW_007172523.1:0-495 GCF_000164805.1 Carlito syrichta | reverse complement strand
CCATTTGATGTTAAGAGCTGTCGTTAGAGACTGGACGACTTGTGAGGTAAACTCAGGTCCGTTATCTGATTGCAGAGAGGAGGAGACTCCGAACCGAGGGATAATATGGTTGGCTAAAATGGACCCCACCGTAGCAGCCCGCTTATTGGAGGTGGGGAAAGCTTCGACCCACCCGGAAAAGGTGTCGACGAAGACTAGAAGGTATTTGGTGTTACGGACAGGGGGCATAACAGTGAAGTCTATTTGCCAGTCTGACCCGGGGAGCTCTCCCCTAGCCTGGTGGGTGG
The DNA here is from genome assembly GCF_000164805.1 of Carlito syrichta. NCBI lineage: Eukaryota > Metazoa > Chordata > Mammalia > Primates > Tarsiidae > Carlito > Carlito syrichta. Next base: position 208 of record NW_007172523.1, on the reverse strand, counting down.
GGAATGTTCCGGGTTTCAAGGGTGTGTTGGGGTTTGTTCGGAGGCAGGTGGAGCATTGGGAGGAAAGAGTGTGTATGAGTTTTGTATGTTCTGAGGTGAGGTGAAAGAAGGTTTTAAGGAAAGAGGTGAGGGCTGCTGTGTTAGGGTAGAAAATTGAGTGTAAATAGGGTATGATATTGGAGAGTTGTGGGGCTTCATTTGCTGATGA
>NW_007172522.1:0-631 GCF_000164805.1 Carlito syrichta | reverse complement strand
GTTTTGTATGTTCTGAGGTGAGGTGAAAGAAGGTTTTAAGGAAAGAGGTGAGGGCTGCTGTGTTAGGGTAGAAAATTGAGTGTAAATAGGGTATGATATTGGAGAGTTATGGGGCCTCATTTGCTGATGAGGAGGAGGTGGCGTTGACGAGTATGGCAGGGAGAGGTTTTAGGGCCGCGTGGCGGGCTGCTCTGTCAGCTCGTGAGTTTCCTTGGGTGATAAAAGATGAATTGACTTGGTGGGCTTTACAGTGGGAGATGCCAATGACTTTTGGGAGTAGGAAGGCTTGAAGGAGGTCAGAAATAAGCTTAGCATTTACGATGGCTGATCCCTTGGTGGTTAGAAGTCCTCGTTCCTGCCAGATAGCTGAGTGTGAAACCAGGATGTGGAAGACATACTTGGAGTCGGTGTAAAGTGACAGAGAGTGTTCAGCCGCCAGCTGGAAGGCTCAAATAACCGCTGTGAGTTCTGCCTGCTGGTTGGTGGTATGGGGTGGGAGAGGGTTAGCTTCGATGACATCAGTGGCTGAGGTGACAGCATATCCTGCTACTTGGGACCCCTCATGTATGTGCGAACTTCCGTCTGTGAACCATATGTAAGAGGGCTTAGATAAGGGTCCTTCCTGAATATG
>NW_007172521.1:0-1445 GCF_000164805.1 Carlito syrichta | reverse complement strand
AAATTTATACAGTCCTTATCCACGAAGGATACAGAAACTTACCAAGTGCTTCATATTATTTTCATAAAATTATGGATTGACTGAATATTTTACAAATATTTCATAATCAGAAAATAAGATAACAAAACGTTTTACAGTTTGAAAATTCAGAAGAGACAGAATAAGTATGTGGAAGAGCTTATTAAAATGCATACATGGATGATGCTGACTTAACTGATTTAATTTTTCACTTGAGTTATTTCTGTAGTTCTTAAGTTTTTCAATAGAGTAGAAATAAACTAAGAATCCAGACTGATCAAGTTTTCCTCGTGTGTTTGTTTCCTAATTTCCCTAATTCCTTGCCTTAAATTGTTGCCAGTATAATGTTTCTTATTGTCTAGGAGTGATCAGTAATTTCTTTTTTTTTGTTTGAGTTGGAGTATCATTCTGTCACCCAGACTGGAATGCAGTGGCCGCTCCCAGCCACCACAGCCTCGATCTGCTGGGCTCCAGTGATCCTTCCGCCTCAGCCTTCCAAGTAGCCGGAATTACAGGCATGCGCTATCACACCCGGCTGATTTTTTGATTTACTGTAGAGATGAGGTCTCGCTGCCCAGGCAGGTCTCGAACCCGCAGGCTCAGGCAATCCACTCACCTCAGCCTCCCAAAGGCGCGGGATTACAGGCTGAGCCACGAAGCCCAGCTCCAGTAATTTCACTGACTGTTCTAATTCCCTTTTATTATCAATATGTGATGACTTGGAAGTCACCATTGGAAAGAGCATTTTAATGCCTTATATCTACTTAGTGGTTTATAGTTCATTTTTAGATCCATTATCTCTTTTAATAGTAATAACACAGGAAGGTAGGAGAGAAAGGTAGTATTACCCCATATTCTAAACGGGGAAATCAAGGTTCAGAGATGTTCAGTGATGTATAAAAGGTCTTCCACTTAGGAAAGTTTGATCAAGGTTGAGAATAGGTCCAGTGTTCTTTTTATTTGAGTTGGAGAGCAAGCACAAGGACAACCTTGACCTCTTGCCTGTCAGTTTTAGTTCTATCATATAGAGGAGAGCTTCCACCTTCTACCTCCTCTACTACATTTTCCTGGGTTCTATGTCAAGGCAGCTGTATAACTGATCCATCAGTCTAAAAATAGTCCTGTCAATCTACATTCTGCTCAGTAAGAATGTTTTTCTGACCTTTTTCAATGCACTAAAATGTTCACAGATTACCTAAACAGGATTTCCAGTAGCTATTTCTGAATTTTGCAGTTAATATACAGATAATAGAAGACTGATCATGCCTTATCATGTTTTTTAACCTTCTGTAGAGGCAGCTGCTTCTCCAGCAATTTCTGTCTGTGAAGCGCGGAGGCTTCCAGCAATTGTTCCCAGTGTCTCAGCAGGGCAGCATGGCATTCCTCAATGGCTTTGGTCTGACTGTGCTGAGCAGCCACCAGTTGGT
>NW_007172520.1:0-412 GCF_000164805.1 Carlito syrichta | reverse complement strand
ATGGAATGGAATGGAATATAGAGGAATGGAGAGGAATGGAATGAAAAGGAATGGAGAAGATGGAATGGAAAGAAATGGAGAGGAATGCAATAGAATAAAGAGGAATCGATTGTAATGGAGTGGAATGGAATGGTGTGAAATGGAATGGCAGTGAGAGGAAAGGAATGGAATGAAATGGAATGGAAGGTAAAGGAGTGGAATGGAATGGAATGGAGAGGAATGTTATGGAATGGAGAGAAATGGAATGGAGAGCAATGGAATGGAATGGAAGGAAGAAGAGTGGAATGGAATGGAATGGAATGGAACAGAACGAAATGGAACGGAATGGAATGGAATGGAGAGGAATGTAATGGAAAGGAATACAGTGGAAAACAATTGAGTGGAGAGGAATGGAAGGGAATGGAATGTAGAA
>NW_007172519.1:0-583 GCF_000164805.1 Carlito syrichta | reverse complement strand
GGGCATGCACTGCTCCCCAGGGAAAGATCTGCTCAGGCAGGGGACGATGGAGTGATCAGGCAAGAAAGGGCCCCTTCCCCACCCTATTGTGGCAGAATGGGTGACCATAACCTGTGATTGACATGGTGTTGCCTGACCACCTTGATTGTTTTGTGCCCAACGGTCGTCTTAACTCGGGTCCGTCTGTTCTGTGAGCTCACACTTGTCTTTGCCTAGGGCCATGAGTGTGGAGGGTGGAGGCAGACCTTCTGGTGGAGGCCGTGGTGGCTGAGAGTGGCCACCTTTGAAACATCCTGTGAACAACACGTGGGAAAGTGCATTTCTCTCTCCTATCCCTGAGGGTGACATCTCTTGCTGGGTGGCAGGGGTGGTGGTGATGGTGTTTATTATTAGGAGTCAGAATCCCAGTTTGTCACCCATGCCAGAGTGCAGGGTCATGCTCACAGACACCACAAACTCCACCTGCGGGGCTTATGCGATCCTCCCTCCTCAGCCCCCCGAGTGGCTGGAACCACAGGCCTGTGCCACCATGTCCACAATAATGTTTGTATGTATTATTATGGCCAAGTAGAGGTCTCACCCC
>NW_007172518.1:0-723 GCF_000164805.1 Carlito syrichta | reverse complement strand
AGCTGGCTAGCTAGTTAATTCAGCTAGTTAAGTCAGCTGGCAAGCAAGCATGCTAGCTAGGTAGCTAGCTAGTTATGTCAGCTGTCTAACCAGCTGGCTAGAGCATTAAGTGACCAAGTTATGTCAGCTGACTAGACAGACGCCTCGGTAGGTAGCTTGCCAGTAATGTCAGCTTGCAAGACAGCTTTCTCGCAAGTTAAGTCACCTAGTTAGTTCAACTGGATAGCCAGCTGTCTAGCTATGTAGCAAGCTAGTTAATTCAACCGACTAGAAAGCAGGCCAGATAGTTAAAACAGCTAGTTAAGTCAGCTGGCTAGCTAGGTAGTGACCAGCTGGCTAGCTAGGTAGTGACCTAGTTAAGTTGGTTGGCTAGCTGTCTGGCAAGCTAATTAAGTGAGCTAGTTCAGAAAGCTGGCTATCAAGATGGCTAGAGAGGTAGAGAGCTAGTTAAGTCAGCTGGCTAGCCAGCAGGACAACTAGTAATGCCAGCTAGTTTAGTCACCTGGCTGGCCAGCTGTCTAGCTCATTAATCAAGAAGTTACATCAGCTGGCTAACAAGCTCGCTAGCTAGTTAAGTCACCTCGTTAAGTCAGTTGGCTAGTCAGCTCGATGGCTAGTTAAAATTCTAGTTAATTCAGATGGCTAGACAGCTGTCTGGTTAGTTATTTCAGTTAGTAAAGTCAACTGGCTAGCTAGCTAGTCAGTCAGTTAAGTCAGCTAGTT
>NW_007172517.1:0-787 GCF_000164805.1 Carlito syrichta | reverse complement strand
ATGCCAGCTAGTTTAGTCACCTGGCTGGCCAGCTGTCTAGCTCATTAATCAAGAAGTTACGTCAGCTGGCTAACAAGCTGGCTAGCTAGTTAAGTCACCTCATTAAGACAGTTGGCTAGTCAGCTCGATGGCTAGTTAAAATTCTAGTTTATTCAGATGGCTAGACAGCTGTCTGGTTAGCTATTTCAGTTAGTAAAGTCAACTGGCTAGCTAGCTAGTCAGTCAGTTAAGTCAACTAGTTAAGTCGGCTTGCTTGCTAGATAGCTAGCTAGGAAGTTAGTTATTTCAGCTAGTAAAGTCAGCTGGTTTGCTAGGTAGTTAGCTAGTTAAGTCAGCTAGTTACATTGGCTTGCTAGCTAGTTAAGTCAGCTGGCTAGCCACCTGCCTAGCTTGGTTAGCAAGCTAGTTAAGTCAGTTGGTTTGCTGGCTGGCTAGTTACTTAAGTCACCTAATTAACTCAGCTCGCTACCCAGTTGGTTAGCTAGGAAATTAGGTAATCAGCTGGCAAGCCAGAGTAATACGTAAGTATCTAGCTAGTTCAGTCAGCAGGCTAACCACATGTCTAGCTAGTAATGTCTATTAGTTAAGTCAGTTGGCTACCCAGCTGGCTAACTAGTTAAGTCAGCTAGTTGAGTGAGCTGACTAGCCAGCGGGCAAGCAGTTTAAGTCAGCTAGTTAGTTCAAGTGGTTAGCGAATTGATGAGCTAAGTAGATAACTTGTTAACTGAGTGTGTGAAGTTAGCTGGCTAGCCTGCTGGCTAGCTAGGTGGATAGCTAGATAAGCCAG
>NW_007172516.1:0-1010 GCF_000164805.1 Carlito syrichta | reverse complement strand
CTAGTAGCTAACTATTTAAGTCAGCTGTCTAACTAGTAGCTACCTAGTTAATTCAGCTAATTAAGTCAGCTGACTAGCCAACTGGTTAGGTAGGTAGTGAGGTAGTTAAGTCAGTTGGCTAGCCAGTTGGCTAGCTGGTTAATTCAGTTACTTAAGAGAGCTGGCTAGCAAACTGGCAAGGTAGGTAGCTAGCTAGTTAAGTGAGCTCGCAAGCCAGCATGCTAGCTGTTCTAGTCCGCTAGTTAAGTCAACTGGCTAACCTGCTGACTAGGTAGGTAGCTAGCTGTTTAAGTGAGCTGGCAAGCCAGCTTGCTAGCTTAAGTCAGCTTGGTAAGTCAGTTGTCCAGCAAGCTTGACAGATAGGTAGCCAGCTAGTTAAGTCAACTGGCTAGACAGCTGACTAGTTGGTTATGTCAGCTAGTTAAATCAGCTAGAAACCAGCCAGCTAGCTACTTACATCAGCTCGTTAAGCAAGTTGGCTATCCAGCTGGTTAGTTAGTTAAAAAGCTAGTTAAGGCAGGTGGCTATCCATCAGGCTAGGTAGTTATTTCAGCTAGTTAAGTCAGTTGGCTAGCTAGGAAGCTAGCTATATGTCAACTAGTTATGTCATCTAGCTAGCTGGTTAAGTCAGCCAGTTGTCAGCTGGCTAGCTAGATAGCTAGGTAGGTTGCTAGCTAGTTAAACCAGCTAGTTAAGACAGCTGGAAAGCTTAGTAGCTAGCTGGTTAAGTCAGCTTTTTAAGTCAGCTTCCTAGCTAATTAATTCAGTGAGCTAAGTCAGTTGGCTAGCCAGTTGCCTAGCTTGGTAGCTAGCTATTTAAATTAGCTTGCTAGCCAGTTAACCAACTAGTTAAGTAACCTAGTTAAGTCAGCTCACCAGCGAGCTGGTTAGGTAAGTATCTAGGCAGTTACATCACCTGGCAAGCCAGCAGGCTAAGTAATTAGGTAGTTAATTAAGCTGTCTATCCAGCTGAGTAGCTAGATAGATAGGCAGTTAGGTCAGCCTGCTAG
>NW_007172515.1:0-514 GCF_000164805.1 Carlito syrichta | reverse complement strand
GTCCACTGGAGGAGCCAGTGGGTTCACCCTTGGGAATGAGGCGGGAGAAGGGGTGGACAACCTGGTGGAGACACAGTCCTGAGTCAGATGCTACCCCTGTGGAGGGCTTGGGTGGTGATGCCAGCCATGATCTACAGGGTCCCGAGTCATCAGAAGGTAGTGGGGCTTGTGGTGGGGCCCCAAGAGGTGTGTAGAGGCTGGGTACAGGGGCTCATGCATGTCATCCTGGCCCTCTGGGAGCCTGAGGCGAGAGGAGAGCCTGAGCCCCCATGTTCAAGAGTAGCCTGGACACCTTGATGAGACTTAGTCTCCATAAGAAGCCAAAAAAATGAGCCAAGCCTCATAGTGCACCCCTGTCCTTCCGGCCACTCTGGAGGCCAGAGGGAGAATCACCAGAGCCCAGTTGATTAAGGCCATTGTGTCTGAGGGTGGCCCCCTCAACTCTGGCCTGGGCGAAAGAACAGGAGTCCAACTCAGAATAATATCTACCACCACCACCACCACAAACCACAGG
>NW_007172514.1:0-451 GCF_000164805.1 Carlito syrichta | reverse complement strand
CTACTTAGATGGTTAATTTAGCTAGTTAATTGAAGTGGCTAGCCATCTGCCTAACAAGGTAGCCAGATAATTAATCAGCTGGCTATCCCACTATCTAGCTTGCTACATCAGCTAGTTAAGTCAACTGACTAGCCTCCTGGCTAGGTAGGTAGCTAGCTAATTAAGTCAGCTGGCTAGTCAGCTGGCCACCTAGTTAAGTCAACTAGTTAAGAGAGCTGTCTAGCCTGCTGGCTAGATTGGTGGCTAACTAATTAAGCCAGCTGGCTAGCCAGATGGATATCTACTTAAGTCAGCTCGTTAAGTCCGCTGGTTCGTCATCTGGCTATCTAGGTGGCTAGCAAGTTAAGACGGCTGGTTAACAGGCTGGTCAGGTATGTGGCCATCTAGTTAATCTGGCTAGCTAGCTGACTGACCAGCAAGGTGTCTTGCTAGTTAAGACGGTTGGCTATCA
>NW_007172513.1:0-476 GCF_000164805.1 Carlito syrichta | reverse complement strand
TAGTTAAGTCAACTAGTTAAGAGAGCTGTCTAGCCTGCTGGCTAGATTGGTGGCTAGCTAATTAAGCCAGCTGGCTAGCCAGATGGATATCTACTTAAGTCAGCTCGTTAAGTCCGCTGGTTCGTCATCTGGCTATCTAGGTGGCTAGCAAGTTAAGACGGCTGGTTAACAGGCTGGTCAGGTATGTGGCCATCTAGTTAATCTGGCTAACTAGCTGACTGACCAGCAAGGTGTCTTGCTAGTTAAGACGGTTGGCTATCAGACTCTCCAGACAGCCGGCTGGCTATTTAATTCAGCTAGCTAGCCAGCTGGTCAGCCCTCTAGCTAGCTAACTGGCTGCCTACCCAATTAACCAGCCAGGTAGCTAGCTAGTTAAGACAGCTGGATAGCCATCTAGCCAACCAGGTAGCTAGCTAGTTTAGTCAGTTGGCTACCCAGCTAGCCTGTTAACTAGCTAGTCAGCTAGTTAAGTCAGC
>NW_007172512.1:0-319 GCF_000164805.1 Carlito syrichta | reverse complement strand
AATCATCCGAATAGTCGACCAACTTCTCAGCAGACTAGTTAGCAAAGCAAACTAGTCGGCCGAGTAATTAGGTCAGCTAACTTCTTGTCCAACTCGTTGGCCAACTAGTTAGTTAAGCAAATGAGCAGGAAACTACTTAACATTGCTAACTAGTGGGCCAACTCGTCAGTCAAATTGTTAAGTCAGCTAACTAGTCAGCCGACTAGTTGTCCGATTTGTTAAGCCAGCTAACAATTCGGCTTGAGTAGGCAGCCAACACACTAAACTATCTAAGTAGTCAGTCGACTAGTAAGCCCACAAGTTAATTCACCTAGCTAAC
>NW_007172511.1:0-3732 GCF_000164805.1 Carlito syrichta | reverse complement strand
GCCTCTAATGTGTTTGTTGCTTTGGAACTGGGTGATGGGCTAGAGAAAAATTTACTTTTGAGGTGAGTTTAACTATATCAATATTTCCCTAAAGAAATTATACAAATATTGTTGTGAATGGTGAGTCTGACAGGGGTTAAGAAAACAAAGAGGAGAGCATAAGAGTACACTCCTATCCTCTTAGAGAACACACACATAACCAAGATAAGAATGTTGGTAGAAATATGGATATTAAAGGCACTTCTGTTGAGGTTTCTGATGGAAACAAGGACAATAATATTGGCAACTTCAGTAAAGGCATTTCTTGTTAAAAATTATCAAGTCGCTTGATTTAATTGCATTTTTTAAATTATATTGTGAAAGGTAGAAGATTAATGTGATAAAATTGGACATTTATCTGAGCTAATTTCTAACCTAAGTGGGCAAGGAGTATTTCAGTTACTCTTGACGACTTGTATTAATTTTAAAAAGAAGATAGGTGAACTGAAAAGAGAAATATATACAAAACAACCAAAGCATAAAGAAAAACATTTTTATCATTTCACATTTTTTATAATGGTAAAACACATATAATATAAAACTTGCCATGTTCATAATTTTTCAGAATTCAATTCAGTGGCATTACTTAGATTTTCAATGCTGTATAGTCATCACAATTATCTTGTCACTCAGCTCCCATTTATATTTTCCACAATCACCCATCCAGATAGGTAAAAGTCACAGACACTTTTACCAGGACATTCTTACACTACACTAGTCCAATTCTGAAGCAGTGCCACTTCTTGCTGTTGTCTCATTATCTCTAGTTAGGGGTATGCTCCTCACTAATTCATCACATATGTGTTGACTTTATAACAGACTAAGACTTAGCTGAATTCCACATCTCTCCCTTCTCCTTCATCTAATATAGATATGCATCAGTCAAATTTAGCTTACTTTTCAAGGCTAGTACCATGCTGACACTTGTATATATATTGCTATGTATATATATTGTGTATATTGACTCCCTATTTTGCAAGATAAGAATATTCACATCTTTATATTTCCCTTCACTATCACTTGCCCTGCCTCTCAACTTCAGTTAACTCTATGTATTTTATTATAATTATTAGGTAAACTGTATAGCAAAATGAAAAAGTTTATATTGAAGAGGACATTGAGAACATTGCTGAACATTATGTGATGAAGAATTCATGAAAGTGATTCATGAATTTAATCAATATAGTCCAAACAGAAGAAAAAACAGAGCTAAAAATTTGACACCAATTCAACAATAGATATATTTTAATTATATATATTATATGTTATAAATATATTTTAATTATCTCAGAGAAAATTTTTAAAAAACGTATAAACTCCCCCAGTGACCTAGAAAATGAATGAAAGTATATTTGAGAATTTTCATAAGATAAATGCAAACAGTGGACCAAAAAAAAATCTTGGTGATGGCACAAAAAATAACAAACAACAAAAATTAGATCAAGTGAAGAAAATAAATATAAATTTGAAAAAGATGTTTTGACATGTAACAGGGGAGATAAAAAATAATGAAATAAATTAATTACAATTTCGGAACATATGGGACAGAAGCTATAATGGAAAATAAGTATGCATTTTAGGCATTATACAATGATATGACAGTGAGAGAGAGAAAGAGAGAGAGAGAGAACATAAATATTATTCAAGAGAGAGAAATATATACAGTATTCAAAGAAATATTAGAATGGCTGGGCTTGGTGGCTCAGCCTGTAATCCCACGCCTTTGGGAGGCTGAGGTGAGTGGATTACCTGAGGCCACAGGTTCAAGACCCGCCTGGGCAGGGAGACCTCATATCTACAATAAATCAAAAAATCAGCCAGGCTTGGTAGCCCATGCCTGTAATTCCAGCTACTTGGAAGGCTGAGCTGGAAGGATCGCCGGAACCCAGCAGGTCGAGGCTGCAGTGGCCGGGAGAGGTCACTGCACTCTAGTCTGAGTGACAGAGTGAGACTCCAACTCAAAAAAAAAAAAAGAAAAAAGAAATATCAGAATGTTACCCAGGAAACTTCTAAAAGATGAGGCGAAATATTGATGCAAAAAACCAAAAAAATAAAGAAATACTGAGTAAGATGAGTTCAATGACACACTTCAAGGCACTTCATAATGAAATTGTTAAAAAAGTCAAAGATATTTTTGCAAACATGAAGAAAAAAGTAACACAACACATGAAAGAGACCCATCTTAAAATAGCAGAATTCTCAGCAGAAATAATTTTGTTAAGAAAGGATATGGGATTTATACAATAATATGTGACTTAATGTAGGAACACATTCTCACAAATATATCCTCTTGCATTTTCCAAATTGTTCCAAACATCATAGGGTAGGCTTACACAAATCTAGATAGTAAAGCTTCCTACACATCTAGCATATGGTGCAGCATAATTTTCCAAGGAAACAAATCTGTATAGCATGTTAACATGTTACTTTAATAAATACTGAAGACATTGTAACATTATGGTAAATGTTGCTGTATATAAAATATTTAACCAGAGAAAGGAAGTGGCAAAAATAAAATATTATAATTGCATGATACCATAATCTTTTACAAGATCTCTTCTTACCAAAAACATCATTATGTGTTACATGACTTTTTTCAATTTGTTAAAACAATATAAAATTTTTAAAAAATAGGCCAACAAAGAACCTATCTGTGGTACAAGTGGGCCGCAGAAATGAAGACTATTTCATAACTTACCCAAACAAGCAAATACTGAATTTCTAACTATGAGACTTATCTTACGATGAATTCTAAATGGTCTCAACCAGGTGCACAGAATAATAAAGTATTCTGGCATCTGTCATATGATAGTTTTGCTTAGATAATATTTTTCTTTCTCATGCGTTTTGTATTTTTCTCTATCTCTGATAGTATTGCCTTTTGTTCTTCTCAGTCTATTGATGTGACTCAGATGAGAAAACTGAAGACTTGAAAAATTCCAATCTTTCCTTCACCAAATATAATGAGTTCTCTTCAGGGCTTTTGGAGTCTTTTATTTCCATCAGATAATGTTCTCATTCCTACCTAATTTCAATCCATATTTTTATATACATGAGCCATTAAAGAATCGCCCACAGGTTTCCCCAAATATAGAACCAAAAGATTTAGGGCTTCAACCTAAGAGATTTGGAATGGGACATGATCCAGCCAATGACATCAATCAAAGGACAGTAAAGATTCTTATAATTGTTTCCCAAGAAGGAAAAATGACCCCATAGGAATATGTTACAGAAAACACCTTAGTGGCAGATAACATCTCAAGTGTAAAAACAGAAATTTTCTTTGTTTTTGTCTGCAGCAAGAACGTTGGAAGAGCTTAAACAAATAAATGCATAAATACATAGATACATAAATAAATAGCAAGATGTGTGCACACAGGTAAGATTTTGATGTGGAGAAAAGTCATTCTTCAGATAAAGAAGCCCCTCCCTGTTCACCCCCTGCACCTGTTTGTGAACTGGGCTTTGTGTGTCCCAACCGCACCCTGGTGGGCATCGATAACACATACACCTATCTCCCTTCTGCATCTCAGCAGAGAAATTTGTGTCTGGGTTCACACAGAGGTCCCCTCACTGTGTCTTTCACACAGGAATGTAGGACCATGACCTGTCAAGTCACATAGTTCAACTGCAGGGAGAACTGGTTATTGCATGTGTCTACCACATGGTCATTCAATTTTGGAAGGATGGGTT
>NW_007172510.1:0-2265 GCF_000164805.1 Carlito syrichta | reverse complement strand
ATTCCAAGAACATTGACATAAAAGCATTCAATTGCTTATAAAGGCAGAGCTATCAGACTAACTACAGATTTCTCAGCAGAAACTCTACAAGCTAGAGGGGATTTGGGCCCTAACATCAATCCCCTCAAACAGAATAATGGTCAGTAAAAAATTTTGCATTTCACAAAATGAAATCTTATAAATAAAAATGAAATAGAAACTTTCTGAGACACGCAAATGCTGAGGGAATTTGTCATCATGAGACTGGCTCTGTAAATAGTACTAAAAGGAATTCTAAACATTGAAACAAAAGATAAAAATTCACCACTAAAGAAACACTGGAAATTATAAAGCTCACAGAACCCATAGAATACCAATGCAAGGGAGAAAACAAAGCAACTAGGTAAAATTCAACATAATGAATGGAACATTACTTTACATGTCAATACTAAGACTTGATCACAGTCTCAATGTCCTATGAAAAATAAATAAATCAACAGAATGGATTAAACAAAAAACACAATCTAAACCTATGCTGCTTTCAAAGGACTTATCAACAGAGACTCTTTCAGACTCAAGGTAAAAGAGTGGGGGAAAATGTTGCATGTGATTGAAAACCAAAATCGAGCAATAGTAACTATTCTTATACCAGAGTAAACAGACTTTACATTTTAACAACAGTAAAACAATACAAGTAGAGTCATTATACAATGATAGAGGTATTGATCCAACAACAAGATATAGCAATCTGAATATGAAAAGAGCTAATAAAAAACAAAATACAGAAAAAGACAAAATATTGAATGGTAGTTGCTGACAAAAATTTTCAATGCATAAGAAATACATTGAATTCATAAATCATGCAGGGAAAGGTTTTATTGGTTAGGACTTTCTGTGCTGCAGGTGGCAAACACTCAACTCAAACAGTCTAAGGCAAGCAACACAAGAAACACAAGACCTTTCACTAACTTATGAGACTCAGCTACAAGGGGTTCATGCAAAGTTGGATCTAGGACTCCAAATGAGTTAGAGTCTCAGTCAGTCTCTCTCTCTCTCTCTCTCTCTCTCTGTCTGTCTCTCTTTCCCATCTGCTTTCTATAAAATATTTTAGAAAATTTTGTTCAACAGCAGCAGATGACAGAGTTGCAATTCATTGTTTAACCATTCCTGGTGAAAACAGCATATTTGTTTCCTGATAGCTCTGAAAATATCTCAAATCGTTTACAGTTTGCCAGGCATTGAATTGTGTGGCCTCTTCTGGAACCAGGTAGAGATCTCATACACCTATTATCATTAGAGGTAAGCTGGCAAATTTAACATGTTCATTTACCATAAGAACATTAAGAAATTTAAAGTGGCCATGTATATTTATGTTGTGTGCCTGGGTATGCAAGCTCAAGTTTTCTAATTATATACATGTTTTAGATATGTATGTATTATTTTTTTTTCTAAGAGACTCATGAAGTAAATGAAGAATGCATTATTTTTTTTAAAAAGGAAGCATGGATGTTCATCTTTTCCTAGACATTTTACTTAACTTACTTTTTGTAGTTACTGTCATTTTGATTACAAGTAACCTTTTGGTCAATCAATAATCATCACTTTTTGATCTTGAAGAAAGTATTATGGATACACTCAAGAAAAAAAAATCAGTCCACACATTCATTAAACTTAGTTGGGATATGTTAAACTATCTCAAGAAATGTATACATAAGAAGTGCCAAAGGATTTGCAGAGTAAAGGAAGCATATAACAGTTCAAAGAAGGGAGACAACAGAGATTTGGGTCGATTGTGAAAGGTTTCCCAGGGATGGTATCAATGTATGAGTTTGAAGAATATATAAAATTAGTCTAACCTAAGTGGCATTAGAATCTATTCTAGATTATGGAAAAGTGATAGTGTGACCATAGTTGGTAGAAAGTAATGGCCAATTAAACATTTGGCACCCAGACTTTTCAGGGGTTATTTTCTGTGACAATGTACAAGTTCTTTCAATCATCTTGTTAACAGACATATCTGGAAAATAAATATACTCAGTCACATAATTTAAATTTTCTTCATAATGTTAATGATAATTTATGAAAGCTTGTTATTTGAAAATCACTGAATTAATCATTTTACAATGATGAATTTATTTAATCTTCACCATGACCCCATTGTGCAGACCCCATTATGTATACTCTTTAACTTAAAGGGTGGCATTAATCAGCGACTTTTAACAAGTATCATCTGAATATTGCTTAAAAATGCAGATAATAGTTTTCATATTACACCAAGTTAAGGAG
>NW_007172509.1:0-713 GCF_000164805.1 Carlito syrichta | reverse complement strand
ATTTTTCTAACACTGCAGATTGGAATGACTGAAATCCCTTCAAAGGATCAACAGATGGATTAATTTCTGGATGCTCTATTTCCTTCTGTTAATCTACACTTCCAACCTCTCTCTGTTAATGAAATATATTCTTTTTTCAAGTTTATTAAGCCAGAAACTTGGATTTAGATTTATATACATCTTTTAAATATGGACTTTTAAGTTTAAAAACTGTGTGAGCATTGTCCCACAGAGTTTTTATCTTTTTTATTTTATTTTATTTTTAAAGATAAGGAGTACATTCAGGATTAGGTATACAAGTGGTCATTGTGCAGGTAAAGTGAGGGTTTCCCTGGAGAGTTTGTTTCTTATGTTTCATTTGTTCAATTCAAATATTTTTGAATATTCTTGTGATTTCTTTTAGATATGTGGTTTATTTAGAAATATGTTGTTCATTTTTCAATCACTGGAATTTTTAAGAGTGTTTAAATTATTGATTTCTTCTTTAATAATTGACAGAAAATATAATTTGTGTGATTTTAATACTTTTTAAAATTTAAATTTTAAAATTTTAAAATTTTTTACTTTTATTTTATGAGCCAGAATATGGTCTATCCTGGCAAATATTTCATGTGACTTTAAAGGTACATTGACTATTGTTGGACTGGGAATTGTCTAAATTAGATCAACTTTATTGAGTGTTTTTCAAGGTTTTTATATACTAATAATGTTGT
>NW_007172508.1:0-448 GCF_000164805.1 Carlito syrichta | reverse complement strand
GACTGAGGAGTTGGCCCACTAGTTATCTCGGTTAACTAGTTGGCATACTGGTTTGCTGAACTAAATAGTCTGCTGGCTTGTTGGCAAACTAGTTAGATGTCCTAAGTTGTCGGCTGACTAGTTAGCTGAGCTAACATATTAGCTGACACGTTGGCCGATTAGTCCGCTGAATGGTTAGCTGTTTCAACTAGTTGGCCGACCAGTAGGCTGACCAGTTAGCTGACTTAACTCTTTGTGAGTGAGCCAAGTGAGCTGAACTAATTAGTCTGCTGGTGAGTGAGCCGGCTTGTCACCTGACTTTACTAGTCGGCCACTAAGTGAGCCTACTGGTCAGCTGACTTAACTAGTTGGCCGACATGTAAGCTCACTGGTCAGCTGAATTTAGTCGGCTGGTGAGTGAACTAACAACTCAGAAGACTTAACAAGTCAACCGGCGATTGAACCGACT
>NW_007172507.1:0-771 GCF_000164805.1 Carlito syrichta | reverse complement strand
AGTGAAGTATGTTAATTTAGCACCGTGACACCATGACATGCTACATACACACACACAATGTAGTATACTTAAAAAAAAGTTCAATTAATAAAATCAAGGTCACATCTATAATACAAACTACTAAAACTGTAATGGAAACAAAAGTACTTCACCAGACATAATTCAGAAGAAATCAATAAGAAAATTAACAAATAGTAAAAGTAGAACTAATGTCAATTATATTCTCTCAGTAACATGAAACAAAACTAGAAATAAATAACAGATGTTAGTTAGATTTCCACAAGACAATGTCTGTAGCAAACTCTGTTCCTAAAAAAAAGGTCAATACATGGGAATTGTAAATCTGTTAGAGAAAGAAAAAGAACCGAAGAAAATAAAGGAGATAACCAATAAAGATAAAGATAAATAAAAAGACAATCCAAAAACAGAAAAACTAGACAAAAATAGGAACAGAGATTGTGATTTAAACATATGAGAGCATTGCTTCTGACTATATGCATCATAATTTGAATATCTAAATAAAATTAACAGAGGATATACAGTTACATTATACCTTAGAAAAGGGGGTCACAGATGACATATAAACTTCATACATATAAATACATATAAATATTATACTTTAAAAAGAATATTAATAACCCTCAGCATAGCTAGAGAACAACACCCATGATGGTGAGGCATCTGAAATTCATGTCACATGAGTAATTAAAAAGGTTCAGATTGTTATCATAACAGTTTCAAATATCTGTGAACCAGAATTAGACTTACTGG
>NW_007172506.1:0-451 GCF_000164805.1 Carlito syrichta | reverse complement strand
TCTCTCTCTCTCTCTCTGTGTGTGTGTGTGTGTGTGTGTGTGTGTGTGTGTATGTGTGTGCATGTATAGTCTCTGTATGAAAAATACTGAGGTTGAAAAAGGGTGCCCTGAATTGGCTCACATACAATGTATGTGTAAGGATATGGCTCAAAGAAACGTATCCTTACACATAGATTGTATGTGAGTCAATTCAGTGGGAAATAATTGTACAGTTGCTTGATTGACACAACCATCTTGCTTTCAATTGCTTCAAAAGAAATTTTAACCAAAATTTGTGGAAGAAATAACTTAAACTATTTAGTGCACTTTGGTTACCAAAGAGTAAGAATTTCACACTGTTTAGTTGATCAGAGTGTGTCCTTATAAAATTGAACACTCCATTCATAGTCCCGTTATACCTTGAATTGTCATTTGTGATTTTTACCATACATTTTGTATATTTATTTTTAAT
>NW_007172505.1:0-317 GCF_000164805.1 Carlito syrichta | reverse complement strand
AGCTACCAGGAGACCAAGTTGGGTCTCCGTGTGGATACTCACGTTTGCCACAGAAAGAGACGTATTCGCTGTCCCAGGACCCCGGGGTGCTGTGTAACATACAACCCATGCACCGCATTTTGTTTCTAAAATCTGAGAAATTCTGAATCCCAAAGCCCATCTGGCCCCAGGATCTGAAGTAAGGGATCCATTTCATACCCACTTTACAGAGCAGAGTCGAGGCTCAGAGGTGTCAAGCCGCTGCTGGGAATGGCTAGCGGGGGTCCAAGCCTGAGCGTCCCTCTCCCTAACCCGCAGCCGGCAAGGCTCTGCTCACC
>NW_007172504.1:0-711 GCF_000164805.1 Carlito syrichta | reverse complement strand
CCCAACACTCTGCTGGGAAGCTTTCCTTGTTCTTCTTGGCAAGCAACCTTTCCCACTGGGGTCCCAGAGCCCCAGCCCGGTGCCCACCACTTATGGGCACTTGCTAGCAGGTGAGAAACTTCGGTGATTAAGGGATCCAGCGACCCGGGAGTGGCTTGGTCACTCTTCAGCTGTGTGACCTTGGGCAGGTTGCTTGTCTCTCCTGTGCCTCTGTTCCTTCATCTGTAAAGGGTCAGAATTAGTGAACGTGGCCTGGCTCAGGGCTGCCAGCACAGTCATCCTGCGTGGACATTCTTTTGCCAAATGATTATTCATTGTTTGTCTGGAGCGCAAATTTAACTGAGCATTCTGTATCTTTATTGGCTAAATCTGGCAACTGGAGGCTGGCACAGAGTGTACCCTTGGTATGTCTTGACTGGCATGTTAATGCCAAGTGTTCCATGACACGGAAAGCTTTTTATTATGGGATCTATACATGCCTGATTTCTCCCACTAGATTAAAAATGCTTCAAGAGACTGGCACAGTGGCTCATG
This sequence comes from Carlito syrichta, assembly GCF_000164805.1. Classification (NCBI taxonomy): domain Eukaryota; kingdom Metazoa; phylum Chordata; class Mammalia; order Primates; family Tarsiidae; genus Carlito; species Carlito syrichta. The sequence continues at coordinate 177 of NW_007172504.1, read as the reverse complement.
CTTGTAATCCTAGCACTTTGGGAGGTCGAGGTGGGAGGACTGCTTGAGGCCAGGAGTTTCAGACCAGCCTGGTCTCTAAAAATTAAATAAATAAATAAGATAAAGATTTAAAAAAAAATATATAAGCTGACTGAGATGGGAGGATCATCTGAGTCCAGGAGGTGAAGACTGTGGTGA
>NW_007172503.1:0-956 GCF_000164805.1 Carlito syrichta | reverse complement strand
GCTCACTCACCAGCCAACAGGTCAACTATCTTGTTGGCTAGCTCGCAAGCCAACAGAATGGCTATTTGCCTTGCTCACCAGCCGACTAGTTACGTCCGTTCACCAGTGGGCTCACTTGCTGACTGAATAGTTAAGGCAGCTCGTCCGTTGGCTCTATAGAAGTCCAATTAATTAAGTCAGCTCACCTGTCGGCTCACTCTCCGGCTCACTAGTTAATTCTTCTGACCAGTCGGCTCACTCGCCAGCTGACTAAATTCGGCTGACCAATTAGCTCATTCACCAGCCAACTAGGTAAGTCAGCTGACCAGTTGGCTCACTCGCAGGCAGACTATATAAGTCAATTCACCTGTTGGCTCACTCACTGGCCGACTAGTTAAGTCAGCTAACTGGTCTGCTGAATATCCAACCAACTAGATAAGTCAGCTAACCAACCAGCTGACTAGTCGACCAACTTGTAAGCTGACAACTTAGCTCAGCTAACTAGTCAGCCGACAATTTAGGTCAACAAAATAGACGGACAATTATTCGGCACACTAGTTTGGTCAACAAACAAGCAGGCAACAAGTTAACCTTGGTAACTAGTGGGCCAACTCATTAATCAGCTAGTTAACACAGATAACTAGTTGGCCGACTAGTCAGCAGACATGTTAAGCCAGCTAACAAGTCGGCCGAGTACTCAGCCAATGTGTTAAACCAGCTAAGTAGTCCGTGTACTCAGTCAAATATTAAATCACCTTGCTAACACATTAACCAACTAGTTAAGACAACTAGTTAACTCATTTACCAAAGAGTTAAAACAGATAACTCCTTAACCCATTCGTTAATTCAGCAAGCTATCTCGTTATCCAACTACTTAAGTCAGCTACCTAAGTCAGCTAGCTGACTAGCTACCTAGCCAGTCAGCTAGCTCACTAAATTGCTAACTATGTAAATCAGCTATTTAAGTCTGCTATGTA
>NW_007172502.1:0-6714 GCF_000164805.1 Carlito syrichta | reverse complement strand
TGGCCTGGCCCAGTTTTTTCTCCTGTTTCTCATATTTTCCTTTGGTTTTGACTGTTTTAGATATTGGAACCAAGTGAGTTTGTCATCCTGAGAGTGTCTGGAGGCAGTGGTATCTGTTTGGTGGAAAAGAGGACCACATTCCCATGAGACCCAGATCTTCTCAATGCCCCTGTCCTTGGGCAACTTCTTTTAATGGCATGAGTTCTTTTTCTTGGCACAATTGGGCCCTACTTCCAAGGAATCCCTATACTTGCAGGAATACTGGACTTTCTGGTCTTTTCAAGGACTGAAAAGGATAAAGAAAATAAGAGGCTGGATGTGGTGGCTCCAGCCTGTAATTCCAGCACTTTGGGAGACCAAGGTGAGAGAATTGCCTGAGCTTGGGTCTCATTGGTAAGACCTCGTCTCAACAATAAATCAAAAAGCAGACTATGTGTGGTGGCACTTGCCTGTAGTTCCAGCTACTTGAAGGGCTGAGATGGAAGGATCACCTGAGCCCAGCAAGTCGAGGCTGTGTTGGCCATTAGTGTGCCGCTGTACTCCAGCCTGGTGACAGAGTGAGACTCTGAAATCAAAAGAAAAAAAGAATGGACATAACTTAAAACTACTCACATAGTATACTGGAGTGTTTTCCAGAGTTTTCCTCTACTCTGACATGGTCTAAGCATGACATTAGTAAAAATACCCATCCTAAAAAGTATGATAACAAATGGAAAACAAAATATTAAATGTCAGGTCAGCCACCGTGTCTTACACCTATAATCCTTGCACTTTGAAAGGTGAAGACAAGAGGAACACTTGAGCTAAGAAATTCAACAGAAGCCTAGGCAATATAGTGAGACATAATCACCAAGATACTAATAAAGAAAAATGTCAGACTAATGTCTGAATAACTATTACCTTAAATGTACATGATCTAAACTAATCAAAGACATAGATTGGGCTGGGCTTGGTGGCTCATGCCAATAGCACTAGTACTTTGGGAGTTCAAGGTGAGAGTTTTGCCTAAGCTCAGGGATTTGATATCAGTCTGGGCAACTTGGTGAGACCTTGTCTTTACAATAAATCACAAAACCTAGTTGGGCATGATCATAATAAAGAAAAATGTCAGGGTAAACTAACAATTACCTTAATGTAAATGGTCTAAAATAATCAATTCAAGACAAAGATTGACAAAGAAGATCAAGTAATATGATTGTGTGTATGCTCTCTAGAAGAAACACTCCTGGCTTAGTCTGTAATCCCAGCATTTTGGAAGGCCAATGTGAGTGGAGTGCCTGAGCCTGTGGGTTTGAGACAAGTCCGCACAACTTGGCCTGATGTCATCTCTACAATAAATCAAAACTTAGCTGGGCATGGTAGCACATGCCTGTAGTTCCAGCTTCTTGGAAGGCCGAGGTGGAAGGATCACCGGAGCCCAAGCAGATTGATGCTGGGTTGACTGTGATTGTGCCACTGCACTCCAGCCTGGGTAACAGAGTGAGACTCCACCTAAAAAAAAAAAAATACTCTCCTATGTAATAATAGATAAATTTATGGTATAATAACTTGAGGGAAAAAACAAGTATTAATCTAAAGAAACACAGGTAGTTGTATTAATATCAAATAAAGTAGATTTTGAGGAATAATTATTTGAGACATAAAGAAAAATTAAATAGTGACAAAAGGAGGCCAGAAATGATGCCTCACTTCTTTTTTTTTATTTCTAATTTTAAAGATGTGGGGTACAGTTCAGGGTTAGGTTTATATATGTTAATTATTCGGGTACCCTTGTTGATGGGGTGTGCCATCCCCCCAGCAGTTTCCCTCTACTGCCAATTCCTTTCTTATAGTATTATGTCAACTGTTCAAGGTCCGCATATGAGTAAGGACATATGGTACTCTGTTCTTTGTTTCTGTGATAGATCACTGATTATGATAGACTCTAAATTCATTCACGTTGCTGCAAAGTCCATATGTTTGTCCTTCTTTGTGGCTGCATAATTTTCCATTGCGTATATGTACCACATTTTCTTTATCCAGTCCAGTCCAGCTTCGATGGGCAACAAGGTTAGTTCCATGTTTTGGCTATTGTGAATACAGCTGCAACAAACATACGTGTGTAGATATCTTTTTTGTAGAATAATTTGAATTTCTCCAGGTACATTCCCAGTAGGGAGATTGCTGAGTCATATGGAAGGCCAATGTCTAGTTCTTTCACAAATCAGCACACTGTTTTCCAAAGAGGTTGGATATTCTGCATTCCCACCAGCAGTGTAGAAGCTTTCTTTTTACCCTGTATCCTCGACCATATCTAGTGTTGTCTTATTAATGATGGCCATTCTTACTGAGGTTGGTTAGGTGGTGTCTCAATGTGGTTTTGATTTGTGTTTCTCTGATAATGAGTGAGGCTGAGCACTTTTTCATGTGTCTGTGAACCACCCATATATCTTTTTTTTGGAGTCTCACTGTGTCGCCCAGACTGGAGTGCAGTGGCCAATCCCGGTCACCGCAGCCTTGCCTACTGGGCTCTGGTGATACTTCTGCCTCAACCTTCCAAGTAGCCAGAATTACAGGCATGTACTACCATGCCCAGCTGATTTTTTGATTTATTGTAGAGATGAGGTCTCGCTGCCCAGGCAGGTCTCGAACCCGCAGGCTCAGGCAATCCACTCACCTCAGCCTCCCAAAGGCGTGGGATTACAGGCTGAGCCACCGAGCCCGGCTTCATATATCTTTTGAGAAGTGTCTATTCATATCTTTTGCCCACTTTTGAATGGGACTGTTTTTTTGTTGTTGTTTTTTCCTTTCATCACATGTGAGTTTCTTATACAACCTGGATGTTAGACTTTTGTCAGATATATAGTTGGCAAATATGTTTTCCCATTCTGTGGGCAGTCTCCATGCTCTCTTGATGGTCTTTTGCTTTGAAAAAGCTTTTCAGTTTGATGAGGTCCAACTTGTCTATCTTATCTCCTATGGCAAGGGCAGTTGGGATTTTGATCAGAATTGGTTGCCAGTTCCAATTTCTGCATAACAATGACTCCTGCATTTTCTAAGAATATTATAGTTTGAAGTTTTACATTTAGGTCTTTGATCCACTTTGAGGGGTTTTTGTTTCGTTTTGTTTTTGATTAGCGTCTCACTCTGTCACATAGGCTGGAGTACAGTGGCACACTCACAGCCACTGCAGCCTTGACTTACTGGGCTCAAGGTGATTCTTCCTCCTCACCTTTCCAGGTAACTCAAACTACAGGTATGCATAATCCCATCTGGCTAGTTTTTTGATTACTGTAGAGATGAGGTCTCACCAAGTTGTCCAGGGTTGACTCAAACCCATTTACTTAGATAATCTTCTCACTTTGACCTCCCAAATTGCTGTGATTATAGGTGTGAGTCACCATGCTTGGCCCATTTAGAGTTAATTTTTGTGTATGGTAATAGGTAGGGTTACGTTTCAACCTTCTGCATGTGATCAGCCAGTTTTCCCAGCACCATTTACTGAATAGGTTCTCCTCTCCCCAGTGGTTGTTGTTGGAGGCTTTCTCAAAGATGAATTTAGTTGAGAAATTGAGGTTTTGTTTCCATAATCTCTATTCTGCTCCATCGGTCCATATGCCTACTCTTGTACCTATACCAGGCAGTTTTGATTACTGTAACCTTATAGCAATGTTTGAAATCTGGAATTGTGATAACTTCTGCTTTGTTTATTTTGTTGAGAATTGTTTTGGCTATTCATGGTCATATATGTTTTCATATGAATTTCTGTATTGTCATTTCCATGTCTGAGAGTGATGTTGGTAATTTAATGGGTATTGCATTAAATTCGTAATTTAATGGGTATTGTAGATCACCTTTGGTAGCATGGATATCTTAACAATGTTGATTCTTCCTATCCATGAACATGGAATATTTTTCCATTTAATTGGGTGTTCTTGGATTTCTTTGAGCAGTGTTTTGTAGTTCTCATTGTAAAGTTTCTTTCACTTCTCTGGTTAGGAAGATGTTGAAGTATTTCTTTTTCTTTTTCTTTTTTGTGGCTATTGTGAATGGGATTGGGTTTCCAAACCAGGTAAAGAGCCAACAAAAAAAGATAATTACTGACCAATATCCCTTATTAACATAGATGTAAAAATTCTCAACAGAATTCTAGCAAATCAAATCCAACAGTGCATCTCAAAATCCATCCACCATGCCCAAGCAGGGTTCATCCCCAGGATGCAGGGCTAGTTCAACATCTGCAAGACCATAAATAAAATTAAATACATCAACAGATGTAAAAATAAAAATAAGAACCACATGATTATATCATTAGATGCAGAAAAACTTTTGATGTAATCCAGCATCCTTCTTGATAAAAATTCTCAAAATACCTAGGTATAGAAGAAATATACCTCAAAATAGTAAGTTCCATCTATTATAAACCCACAGCTAGCATATTGGTAAGGAAGAGAAACTCAAAACCTTTCCCCTGAAAACCAGAACAAGACAATGCTGCCCACTCTCACCCCTTTTGTTCAACATTGTGTTGGAAGTCCTAGCTACAGCAGTTAGACAAGAGAAAGAAATCAGGGGTATCAAAATAGGAAAAGAGGAAGTTAAGTCATCCCTCTTTGCTGACCATATGATTCTTTTTTTCTTTTTTTACAGTTGGAGTCTCACTCTGTCATCCAGGCTGGAGTGCAGTAGCACACTCAGGGCCACTCCAGGATTGATCTAGGGGACTCCTGCTATCTTTCCACTTCAGTCTTCCAAGTAGCTAGAACTATAGGTATGCGCTACCACACCTGGCTAATTTTTATTGTATTGTAGAGACGAGGTCTCACCAATGTTCCCCAGGCTGGTCTCAAACCAAAGGGTTCTGGCAATCCACTCACCTTGGCTTACCAAAGTACTGGGATTACAGACTGAGCAACCATGCCTAGCCAATGATATGATTCTATATCTTGAAAATCCAAGAGAATCTGTCAAAAAACCTTCTTGTACTGATAAAGGACTTTGGCAAAATCTTGGGGTACAAAATAAATGTGCGGGCCAGGCTTGGTAGCTCAGCCTGTAATCCTAACACTATGGGTGGTGGAGGCAAGAGGGTTTCCTAAGTACAGGGGTTTGTGATCAACCTGGGCAATTTGGCCAGACCTCTTCTCTACAATAAAAATATCAAAATATCAGTGGATCATGGTGGTGCATGTCTGTAGTTCCAACTACTTGGAAGACTGAGGTGAAAGTATCACCTGAGCCTAGCAGTTCGATGCTGCAGTGTCCATGAGTGTGCCACCACATTCCAGCCTGAGGTGACAGAGTTAGACTCCAAAAGATAAATAAATAATATAATAATAATAATGATGAATAAAAGAACGTTAAAGGGGAAGTCTCTAAAAAAGCCAAAAATGCATTGAACTAAAAGAAAATGAAAACACAACAGAGTCAGGCTTGGTGGCTCAGCCTGTAATTCCCCACCTTGGGAGGCTGAGGTGAGTGGATTGTCTGAGCCCGTGCATTCGAGACCCACCTGGGCAACTTGGCAAGACATCATCTCTACAATAAATCAAAAATGAGCTGGGTGTGGTAGTGCATGCCTGTAGTTGCAGCTACTTGGAAGGCTGAGGCAGAAGGCTCACCAGAGCCCAGCAGGTCCAGGCTGTGGTGGCCAGGAGTGGCCACTGTACTCCAGTCTGGGTGACAGAGTGAGACTCCAACTCAAAAAAAAAAAAAAAAAAAGAGAAAATAGAATCCTGCCATTTCAATATCAAGGATAAAACTGCAAGACATTATGCTAAGTGAAATAAGAAAGGCACACAAAGGCAAAGACTACATGACCTCACTTATGTGTGGAATCAAAAAAGGTTGCACTCATAAAGGGAAGGGAGAAAGTCCAATCATAGGGCCACAGCCACAGGGGGAAGATATGGTAGGGGAAATGTTGTTTAAAGGATACAAGATTTTGGTTATAAGATAAATGACTTTAAAAGATCTAGTGTATAAAAGTGACTATAGTTAAAATGGCTTCTCTACTTAAAATATTTGCTGAACCTGCATAATGAACATTTGCACACCAAAGCCTAAATTGTACCCTGTATCTTAAAAAAAAAAAAAATTGTTGAAACAGAAGACCTGATACACTCCTCTTTCATTAACTTAAAAGGGCAACTTTGGGTGGTAATAGATATTTTCACTAACATCATTAAATTCATTGATTCACAAAGTATAAACATATGAAATCATTTCATTGTATTCAATAAATATAAGATTAGAGACCAGGCAGAGTGGCTCATATCTATAATCCCAGCACTTTTGGAAGTCAAGGTGAGAGGATTGCCTGAGCTCATGGATCCAATACCAGACTGGACAACTTGGTGGGATCTCATCTCTACAATAAATCAAAAAATTAGCCAGGCATGGTGGTGTATGCCTATAATTCCAGCTACTTGGAAGGCTGAGGCAGAAGGATTGACTGAGCACACAAGGTGGATGCTGCAGTAGCTGTGAGCATGCTACTACAGTTGAGCCTGGGTGACAGAGTGAGAATGCAATCCAAAAAAAAAAAAATTAAACAATTTTTATTTGTGAAAAAACACTCATATTAATAATGATGTATATGAGTACATATGTGTGTGTGTATTATATATATATATATATATTCCTAAGGTTCATACTAAATAAAATTTTTTTTTGAGTTGAAGTCTCACTGTGTCACCCAGACTGGAGTGCAGTGGCTGCTCTTGGCCACAGCAG
>NW_007172501.1:0-863 GCF_000164805.1 Carlito syrichta | reverse complement strand
CCTCAGCCTTCCAAGTAGCCGGAACTACAGGTGTGCACTACCACGCCCAGCTGGTTTTTTGATTTATTGTAGAGATGAGGTCTCACTGCCCAGGCGGGTCTCGAACCCGCGGGCTCAAGCAATCCACTCACCTCAGCCTCCCAAAGGCACGGGATTACAGGCTGAGCCACCGAGCCCGGCTGGTATTATTTCTTATATGTTTGGTAGCAATGCCAAGTGAAGCACTTGGGATCGACTTTTTTGTGTAGAAAAAAATATTTAATAAATATAATTAATTCAATACAATTTAACTTATTTAGTAGATGTTATATTTAAGTATTTATTTCTTCCTGAGTCAGTTTTAGTAATTTGAGTCTTTAAAATATATTCCCATTTAATTTATCGGCAAACAATATTTGTAGAGACTGTTGTGGTTGAACTCTGTTATTCTTCATGTTAGTAAACTCTGTCTCTTTTTTTGTCAGAATTGGTCTAACTAAAGGTTACCAATTTTTTTATCATCTCAAAGAGAAAACATTTATTTTCATTAATTTTGCTGTTTCCTAATTCACTGACATTCCCTTGTACTTTTATTTTCTTTCTTCTGTTTTACTGTTTCTTTTTATAGTTACTTAAGATAAAAAAGAAAATGTATTTATTTGAGAAGATTCTTCTTTTATAAGTGGACATTTGATTTTATTAATTTTACTTTGACTAGTGCTTTGGCAATATTCCACAAATGCTGATATTTTGTGTTTTTGTTTTCACTGAGTTAAAAATACTTTCATATCTCCCTTTTGATATTTTTTGACCTATTAGATAGGTATTTAGAATTGGGTTACTGAGTTCTGAAACAGTGGCAATTTTCCAGAATCCCTTGTTAT
>NW_007172500.1:0-487 GCF_000164805.1 Carlito syrichta | reverse complement strand
AAATCTCAAAACTGCAAAAAGGACCACCCCCCAACCTATAGTGCAACTCCAGAATTGAACAAAGTAAGAGGATATACATAAAGAAGAATAGGAGATTGAACAAACAGAAGTAAAAGCAACCCCTCCATTCCTGAATAACAGAATTAAAGAAGATGGTGGCATAGAGGGAAGGAAGGAAAAAGTAGGGAAGAAAAAACTGCACAAATGAAGAAAAACCAAAAGAAGAATATAGGGCGCACACAGACCCCTGGGAGGTCAGACACTGAGAAAACAGACTTCGGAACACAAACAATGAAGAGCCCCCAGAATGACTGCATGCAACATGCAACAAACCCAAACATCAATACATTAAAAGAGAGAATTTTAAAAATTGAGGAGAGACAAGAGGAAAATAGGAAGGAGCTGATGACAGAAATAACAGCAGTAAAGAATACTGTGATGGAAATAAATAACAAACTAATAAACATGGAAAGCAGAATTAGCCAAG
>NW_007172499.1:0-1153 GCF_000164805.1 Carlito syrichta | reverse complement strand
GAGAAGCTGCAGCTGGTGCCACCTCCACTAGAGAGAGGTGAGGCCTCCAACTGGTCTGAGACTTCTGCACTTTTTTTTTCTTTTGAGTTGGAGTCTCTGTCGCCAGGCTGGAGTACAGTGGCACACTTATGGCTACTGCAGCCTCAACATACTGGCCTCAGGTGATCCTTCTGCCTCAGCGTTCCAAGTAGCTGGAGCCACAGGCATGTACCACCATACCCAGCCAATTTTTAAATTTATTGTAGAGATGAGGTCTCACCATGTTGCCCAGGCTGGTCTCGAACCCATGGGCTCAGGCAGTCCTCTCACCTCGGCCTCCCAAAGTGCTGGGGTTTATAGGCATGAGCCACTGCACTCCGTCTTCTCCTGCTCTTAACAGGATGTCTTCGTCATTTGAATAGAGCTCCAATTTTCCAGCTACTAGACTTTTAAAAAGTCTAATGTGAGGTTTGCCCTTTTTTGGCAAGCCAGTGTCTGGAGGAACAGTTCCTGTTACCTGCTCAGTTCAGTACAGCTACAGTATGCCTGGACTCCACTGCCATTGCCGACACCCCTGTGACTGGGAAGCATGGGCAATGGTGTTTCAGGGCCTTGGAACAGGCTGCCTCCTGCTCCAGCATGCCCCAGGGATTCCTGCACTCCTGCCTGTCTTGGGAAGTGCAGTATCCAGAAGGATGGGTTTCAGCTTTTCATGCTCCCACCTGAGGTGTGTGTTCTATCTCAAGTGTGTGAAGATGATGTCTTCACTTCTGACTCGGGATCCTAGATCCAAGGGCAGGAAATGAAGGAAGGCTTCCCCCTGTGTGATTATGTAGAAAGACCCCACACCCCTCTCCACGCAGGCCTGTGGCCGGTCCTCTTGAGTCTGAGCAGGTTTGGAATGGCAGAGATCACCCTCGGAGATCTGTGCTTTCAAAGACGGATTTTATGGGTCTTGCAGAAGAAGAGCCTTGTCAGCTGGGTTGATCTTGCATGATTATTGAACTAGAACTGGTAGAAATGAACTTCAGTCAGTGGGAATTATCCACCTGGAGTGGCTTCCCTGCAGCGCTGACTCCACATAGCTGTGCATTTTCACTCCTGGTTGGCGAGCCAGGGGAGGGATGCGCTCCTGGACCTTCCCTCCAAGTGCACTTACTTCTTTGCTCCCATG
>NW_007172498.1:0-568 GCF_000164805.1 Carlito syrichta | reverse complement strand
AACAAGTTTGAAGCACCTTTTCTAAATAGCTGGTTGATTGAACCACAGAGATATGATGATTCCATTTTATTGTAACTGGCTTTTTTATTTCCATATGCATTTCTTCATAATTTCACTTCTGCTATGTGCAAATTATGGGATTAGGTACTCTGGGAGATGAAAATGTAAATGCTAATTTCACAGGCCTTGCAAACTCTCTCACAAAATTTTTTTTGAAATATGAACAGATGGAACTTGGGTCACTGAATATGTAATTTTGTTATACATTTGGCTAAAGAAGATGTTATATTAAAAGGAGGTGCCAACGGTTTAATAATAGTACACTTAGTAGAGAAATTATTATTATTATTATTATTAGCTAATTGGGAATTAGCATAACCCTTTAGCAGAAGAACCCTTTGCTTAGGGACACAATCTGTGGAGCAAAATTCCAAATTAAGGATGGTAAGACAAAAGATGTCTTCCATATAAAATCTGGAAAGAATGCAGGACTACAAGCCTCCCCACTGCAGGGTGAGATATTATCAAGCGGGTCACATTTCACTTAAACTTCCTAAAACTTTCACCT
>NW_007172497.1:0-664 GCF_000164805.1 Carlito syrichta | reverse complement strand
CTGGGGAATCTATCACAGAAAAGGGACTGTCACTGAAGCACCCATCACACGAGGACCAGTTACTGGGGCACCCATCACAAAATTGGGTCACTCACTAGACCACCCATAATTAATAGAGCAAGTCTAGTCACAGTCAATAATGTCCCTTTGTGGAACTGGTCAAGTCACTGAGGTATCCACCACAGAAGAGAGCCATTCATTGTTACACTCATCCCAGGGAAGAGTCAATCGCTAAGGAGGGGCAGACACTGGCACAGGAATTGCAGCAAAGGCCCAGTCACCAGGATACCAATTACAGAAGAAGACTAATCAATGACACCACCATCACAGAGGAATCCTACTTACTAAAGCTTCCATTACAGAAGAGGACCAGTCACTGGAACATCCATCACAAAGGATAACTAGTCACTGTGACACTATTCCCAGGGGAGGGCCAGTCAATAGGACAACTATTCCAGAGGCATGACAGTCACTAAAGCACATATTAGAATGTGGGTTTATCTCTAAGACACCCATCCCAAAAGAGGACTAGTCACTGGAACATCCATCACAAAGGATGGTCTGTCATTTAAGCACCAATCACAGAGTAAGACATGGTACTGTGGTACTGGATCCCCTATTATGGAAGAGGATTATTGACTAGGACACATATCACAGAGAAGGG
>NW_007172496.1:0-1326 GCF_000164805.1 Carlito syrichta | reverse complement strand
TTGGGAGAGACATTTAGAATTAACTCAGAATTACTTTCAGGAAACACAGATTTGATTTCAAAGATAAAATACAGCCTCTAATTCTATTATTAAACGTGACCTTGTGAGCAACTGCAAACTTCTGCAAAATTACCATACCTGAAATCTTCCAAATCCAGTGTGCCTTTTTAGAGATTAAGGACACTCCAAGTACTACAGTCCCAGCAAAACACATAAGAGTGGAAGAGCATCACCCAAAGCCAGTCTGGTCATGGTTGAATTGCCACCCCAGATTAGTATTCACGAGGGTCTGCCTGACAAATGGAGTTATTATCCACAGATGCTGTAAACATAAATCAGAAGGATATCATCAATAATGTTGTATTCTTTTTGTCCTCATTGTGTTTACAGATCTTGCTTTGAACAGCACATAAATACTTGGAGCATATTGTGGGAAACATGCCACTCATCTTATTAGCTTTCTCTGGCTCCAAGCTCTGACGCTGATCATCCCCTGACAGTGTTTGCCAACAACAAAAGAAGCCTATTGATCACATTACTTCTCTCTTTGGCAGCCTTTCTCCCCACGATTACCTTGCATCACTTGCCTTAAGTCAAATGTCACAGAACAACTTACAAGGAATGTATCTATCTAGTAGAGCAAAATACATTACTATGAATTTAATTGGAGGAAAATCCTTTGGTATTACAAATTGTTTACAATTTATAATTTTATTTCTTGGCATTAATGAACAGTCAAAATCAAAGCTTACTTTACAAGCTCCGAATCCATAAAATTGTACTCATTTGCAATTTATTTTCTGAGCAGTTTGCAGAGTCCCAAATATCTTGGAAGCTGACCCATCAATCATGCTCAGAGTCACTCTATGTATGAACAGTTTTCTCTGTATTTTTGTTCTGTAAGAGAGTATCTCTATTGAAGTTTCCTGGTAATTTTTCATCTGTGTCATAGTCTTCATTTGTCTTTTTATTTTATCTTAGATAGATACTATTAAGGGATATACATTATTTTTTGTTGAAATTGAAAAGAATACTTCACAGATTGAGAATTTAGAAATACAACTAGGATATACATACTCTATGTAAAAAATGTGGGCTTATTTGCCAGGGAAAATAATATTTGCATTGAAATGCTATAGAAAATAGGTACTCCATATGGAGACAGTCATTTCATTACTGATCTCTCGACACTTTTTAATCTCTACCTTGTTACCTGCAATTTGTAAGGTGTTTGTTAGACTCTCTAGAGAGACTGTTTGTGCACATCTGACCTAATAAGGAGCAATTTTTCTCCACTGAAGCATATCCCATGCTTTGGCTATGAAT
>NW_007172495.1:0-23560 GCF_000164805.1 Carlito syrichta | reverse complement strand
GGATTTATCGCTGATTTCTTTTGATGTCTCCTCATCTTATTCGGGTCTCAGTCTTTGTTCTACAGCTGGATCAGAATACGGGATGGGTGCCTGGGATTCAGCATTCTTCAGGTCCCCCTGAAGTTTGTGCTTTGAGGACATTCACTCTGGGTCATGATCAACCCATGAATAGTTGATCTACCAGTTACAGAATTGGGGTATGTTGCTCTGTGGCTTGGTCAGAGCACCTTCCTGCCCTGTCTTAAGATGGTGGTGGGGTGTCTCTCTTTTTCTCGCTCATGGGACTTTGCATGGGTTCCCTCCATAGCCCTAGCTGCCAGTGTCTGGCCAAGTACTGAAGTAACGAAGCAAAGCTTGGAGCCGGTATGTTCGCTTGCTGCAATGGTGAGACAGAGCCTGGAGCTGTTAGTTTCTCCCTGGTACATCTTCACCAGGAAATATTGTCCATTAAAAAAAGTACTCTTGTCTTCTGGGTCCTGGAAAGTGACAGGGACCAAGAAGAGAAGCGGCAGCACTAGCTGCTGCACCAGGAGTGCCCTGGCCAATTTCTCACGAGTCCCCACTTAATCTCTCTCAGCATTTTCTTCCCAGGAAGGATTTTGTAGATTTTTTTAAAAAATGGCACTCAGCTTCTGTGTCCCAGGAATTTCCAAGGTTTAAGCTGAGCCTACTGACATTTTTCTAGTGACTAGTCCACTCCAATTCAGAGACAGAACTAATTTGTTTATATTGTAATCTTAAGAAGCTGGAGATTCCTGGAAGGAAAGACTACAAGAATGTGGAGTGTACGGTCTCCAGGAGCTTCACCTTATGCTAGTTTATACCTATCATCTAGACAATCATAATAATTATCCATTGCATGCAAACCACTAGTTTGTTCCTTGAACAGGGTCTGTTCCAGATGAACAGGGTTCATGTATGATTCTAGAAGTGCCTGTCTGGCAGTAAACATGTGTGTGCCATATTAGAGAAAAATATGGTCAATTCTTAGTGAGAAAAATATACCTTTAATTGTTTAATAAATAAATAAGTACAAAATGGACAGAGAAAAGATTCTCACTCCAGGAAACAGGTGCCCTAAACTAATTCCCAGGAGTACTGCCTTCTAGATGTTCTATAACAGTGTCACCCAAGATTGGCCTGAGTATATGGAACAAGTATTGGTGTAGAACAGAAGACACTCCATCCTGCCTCAGCGTGTGATCTGGGATGTCCCTAACTCCATCTGAGATTTATGTAATGCTGTGGTCATTTAAGAATGTAGAAGGAAGTTTTACTAAAAAAATTTAAAATGTCATATATCAATTACTTGACAAGAATTTTTTTTTAAATTTCATCAATTTTTTCAGTGAGCTAATAGAAGAATGCAAAAATAATATGAAATTCTATAATCTAAAAAATATAATGTATTAAAGAAAATTCTAGGTGGTGAAAAATACAACACCTGAATGGAAAAATTGAATCGAATTTTTCCTTTTTACAGAATACATAAAGCGAAGAAAAAAGAAACAATAGACACAATAAAGAATGTTTTGTCTTGTTACATTCAGAGGAGTAAACCAAAATGGTTCAAAGAGAATAGAGAATGAGGAAGGTTAATAATAAGCTTATGAGACTCCACCAGCTAGACCAAAATATACATATCAAGTTTTGCACAGGAAGGAAAGTGAAAAGAAATAGAAGGAGTGTGGGGAGGAAAAGGGGAGAGGGAGAGAGGAAAAGGGGAAGGCTATTGGGAGACAACAGTGAGATAGGTGGTCAGAGCAATAGGGAGAGAAGATTATTCAAAGACAAAGATGACCACTCTCACCCTGATTTTTGTAGAAATGAATCATCAATCACTCACCCAGAAACATCTTGAGAGAATGTTCCCAACTTTTCACCTCATCAGTCTTCATGTGCATAGTGAATGTTTCTTAAACTTTCCCACATAGTGTAGGACTTTGCACCCCGAAGTGCTTTTGTCCTCTCCTTCAATACAGCTATCAGACTCTAAATAACTCCAAGACACAGTCCTGTTTTCTCCTTCTTTGCTGTTTATATGGTTTCCTTTAAAGCCCTCTGGAGACATCAGTGATGGTGAAAGTGACTGATTGTCCTTCCCACTTTCTGACCTCTACCTGATGTTGTCAATCATAAGCTTGCTCAGCCCAGTGTTCTACAGTTGATAAGACCATCTGTATGTTGACTAATTCAATGTGGCCAAGATATTAGAGGATGCGTGGCGTCAATAGTATTTTTGACCTGCAAACACAGGGCTGTTCTGCAGTAGAGTCTGTGTCATCTGCAATTATACGTGTGCATAGAGTGTCCATAGAAGAATGGATGCATAATAAAAACTTATGGAATTATGTGGGATTGGGCTCACTGATGGTCAAAATTTGAGTCTCTTTCCAGCACTTGCCACCTGGCAAAGCTTGGGGAAAAGTGAGCAGGACTCATACCCTAAGTTGATGTTGTTTTAAAGATAGATTTCTTTGGAGTTTAGGTAGGGGAAGACAAAAGTTATGTCTGCGTGTTTCTGTGGGACATTTGGATGACAGCAAATGTGGACATAGATAAGGGATCTATCCTAATGGTCCTCATTATTAATGGGAATTGTTCAAGCGGAAGCGGAGAGTCAAATTTTCACACCACTGATTGCAGGAACCCTTGACCTGAAAAGGGTTTGACAGGATTTGATCTTGGAACTATTCTCATCTAATTTATAGAGAAATTGGAGATATGTCTAGACTCAGTGAGTTACTTCTTCCTTATGTATACTCAGTTAACATAATTGCATTTTACTAGCATTCTCAGTCGTCTGTCACAAGTCACTTAAGACTGGATAACTTGAATAACAGATATATATTCTCTCAAAGTTTTGGTGACTAGAAAAAAAAATCAGGGTGAGGCCTCTCTGACTTGCAGAGACACTATCTTGCTGAATTCTCACAGGGCTACTTACCTCGAGAAGAGATATAGGTTTCCATTGTCTCTTCCTCTTTTCATAAGTAGAATAGACCTATTAGATTAAGGTCCCAAATTATAACTATATTTAACCATATATACATCAATTATAGCTCTCTCTCTCTGCATATTAATCCAAAGAGTGTAGAGGTTTAAAAAGATGTATTTTAGTGTCACACATAATTTATTTTATGACACAAATCAAAAGACAACAAACATCCATAAACTACTGAAATTTTCAAGAATAAAAGGCGATATGATATTTCAGTTGTAAACAGAGATATTTACTATTTTTTAAAAATTCCCTGTGGCAAGGATGTGAGAAAGTAGAGAAAAAGTAATAAAGAGGTGTTCTGAACTCAGCTGAGTGTTGATGAAAAGAGAAAACGTCTGATCAGATAAGAAAGTCCCTCCGTGTTTCTCCCTGCTTCATCAAGTGGGCCCTGTGCTTTGTGGGTTCTGAGTACCCGTGATGTCGTGAATATTACCTATTTCCATCTGTCTCCTACCTCCCTGCGTTGATGTCTGGGTCGAGGTTCACACAGAGATTTCCTCACTGTGTCTCTTGGACAGTAATACATGGCAGCCCATGACCTTTGATATCAAAGAGAATAGCCACAGAGAGATCTGGTTCTGGATCTACTGACATAGTGACTCAACCATAGAGGGATGGGCAGTAGTTGGTGATTCCTCTAAAATAGTTGTACCCGAATCACACCAGCTCCTCTCCTGGAGGCAGGGCGATTCATATCTAGTCATAACCATTGCTGATGGAGTATCCAGAGGCAAGACAGTTGAGGGACAGTGTCTCCAAGGGTTTACCAGACCTGAACCGGACTTCTGCAACTGCACCTTGGACAGGACACTTATGGACAGAGAGCACTTGAGAGAGCACATTGCTCAGATATGCCCAAACTTTCATGTATGAATTCCTGAGTAATCAAAAAGAACAAGAACCACAGGTTGCTCATGCTGTTGTGTGTAAGATCCATGACTCCCAGAATGTGTTTCCTTGGGAGCAGCAGGAGAACAAATTTAAGTAAATATGTGTGGTGGTTTCTCCTGTCTGCCCAAGTGAGGCTTTTCATGAGAGGCAATTTTGATTTTAAAGGGAAAATAGATGAGAAATACCTTGTTTTTTGGATTCTCCCTGAACAGAAGATGCTGGACATGGTCTCAGAAAACTTTCTTCTTCCTGGGGACCAATTTCCCCAAGGGTGTGTACTCTTTTCCAGGACAAGAAATGTGTTAAATGAGTTGCTCAGAGTGTTGTGTTGATTAAGGTTTAATTATATTTTGGGGAACAGGGTCAATGACCCTTAATTGCAAGCATATATCTAACCAACCACACGTCACTAGCTATCTAAATTGTCATATACTCATTCAAACACATTGAGACAGCAATGAAATGTAATAAACACATTGAGTTAAGACAACTCTGGATGAATTCCAATGTTTATTGTAAAATAGAACAGCTTTATGGTTCTCTTAATTGGAAAGAACTTTTTTTTCACTTGAAACAGCTTCACTACCAAGTATATTAAGGCATTGCTATGGATTTAAATGCTTTCAAGTCATAATTCAGTTTGTTTTGAAAACAAGGTGGATGTTTCCAATATTTATCCTAACGTTGTTGAAATGGTTGACAGTCCTTAATCATATTTCTTCTGTTTACTCACCTGAGTGTGTGCAGGAATTCACTGGTGCTCAGACTCTAGTCTTCATGGAGAACTTTGAGGGCTGTCAATTCTATGCAGTGCTATGAGAGAGGCATCTGATAGAGGCTCCTAGGCTCACTCACATGATAGACAATAATGAAGTAAACACATCCTTTGGTAGATGTGTCTTCTCATTTCCAGTGCATTTTGAAATCATGAAACTTGACTTTAATCATGTTGGAATACAGAACCCTCATGAGTGTTCACAACGGAGCTTCAAACTGAATAGTGTGCAGAAAGGATGGAACTCTCATATTTTGAGTGGAACATTTTTTAAAATACCATGCATGAGCAAGATGCTTTCTTGAGATTTCATGTGTCTTGAGATTTTGTCTGAGATCCTATAAGAAAGTATTTATTCATATTGACAATTTGTCTCAATGTGTGACTCTGAGAATGTGGCCTATTTTCTCTGTACTTCTATATTTAAATTGCAAATTGGGGATTGAGGTGACAACTTTATACATAATCTCTATAATACACCTCATCAACAAGGGTACCTGCATAATGAACATTTGTATACTAACACTGAATTATAACTCAAATCTTTAAAATAAAATTTTAAAAATCAGTAGAATAAATCCAACATTCTTATTTGACAAAACATCATTGACAGTGCTTTACAGTCAACAAAACAATTCCTTTGTTACTGCTTCTACAGCTGCAATTTCAGGTTAAAAAACAGGTGTCCAGCCTCAGTCAAGCCCAGCTGCCTTTTTCATCAGAGAGAAAGAAGTAAAGGGCCTCTGTGCAGATCAAGATGTGAAATAAGCTGAGACAGTGGTGGCTTCCAGGAGCCCCTGGAAAAACTTTCACAATAAAAGGTGTGAGGCAGGGGCCATGCACAGTCAGTGAATTGGTGTAATCCAGCTGGAGATTAAAGGTGGCATACACCCAGGAAAGAGCAACAGAGATATGGGCAAATTTTAAAGAGTCAGTTCAGAAATAAACTTGCAAATTCTTCCTGCCTGAACTTCCATAAATACAAAATATAAATTTGATAGCAGTTTTCTATTCTGAAAAATTGCCTTAAATTCAGAGTAAGGAATTTGGAGGTTTTTGCAGGAAAGAAGCTACTGGACCTGGCCATAACTCTTCTGTGTTCTCACCCTGCCCTGTCTGTTTTCGATTCATACATCTTGGAGTGCCTCAACCTTATTTCATGTAAAGAACCATGCCATTTCTTACAGCCCCAAGAAGATTCCTTGACATATGTAGCTAAATCTACTGTGGATATGATATTTGCAAGCAAGTTCCTATCTTTTTTTAAGCAATGTATTCATGAAGATATAGATAAAATACAATAATTTCAAAAGGTAACATCAATAAAATTTAAAATTTTTTGCCAGTTTTCCTGTTGTGATGATTCTTTCAGTTCAGGAGCAAATTATTGGACAGATAAATAGAATTTTTGGTACTTAAGAGTTCTGGGCATCAACCATTGTAATTGAACTTTACACAAACACACATTACAATAAATTGAAGAACCTCACATTTTTTTTCCAAAATTTGCTGTGTTTTCAAATTATGAAATAGTATAGTTGCATTTATCAAAGACAAAATATGCAGTGATATTTGACAAAATGCAGCAATAAGATAGCATTTGTGGCCATCACCATCATGACAGGTGGAGGTACTATGACATGGGATTTTGTAGTGGGAAGTGAGATTAAAATAAACCCAAAATACAGAGTACGAAAGTGAGGATTTGTAGGTGAAAAGCAGAATGGAACTCAAGGAATGGAAAACTGTTCACAGGACAGAGCAGGGGTCAGGTGGACACTGGATCAACCAACATAACATGTTATTGTTTATGTCAGGCCAAGAAGAACAGGTATCACCCAGGTTATTGCGGATAAGAAAGAACCTGATCAGATACTGAGGGTGATCAGATATGTAGATGGGGATATCTGGCTAATCCAACACGTCAGGATTTCAGTCAAAACTGGATTTCTCAAGAGCGTGTACAGACAGTGCTAGGAGACGTTTTCAGAGCCAACTGATGTTTAGTGAACGAAATAAACTAAAACAAAAAAAGATAATATACATTATATATTCCCTGAACATGTGGTGATGGTGACTTGCATAATAGGATCACAATGTGATAGATTAATGGTTCCTTGCTTCTGGACGTCACAATTAGACCTGAGCAGTCTTCACTGATCATGAATGATTCAAAGCTCCCCATAGGTGGAAACACCCTGGCCCTGTAAAAGTGAAGCTGGGATCTCTCCAGGTGCTGAGGTGTGCAGGACAGAATCCTTATTCCAAACTCAGACTCAGGTGATTGTCTGCACTTTTCCACAGAAAGAGAGGAATAGCTTGAGTATAGGGACAGATGTACTCCAATTAAGATATATCTAGATGAACAGAAATCAGTGAGGGAAAACCTTGCATTTTGGAAGACTCAGTAATATTGCTGGAATTTCCTTGGACAGCACAGAATACTACAAGCTCTCACCAAAGTCTGTATTAAAGAAAGTGACTCAAATGGTTTAAGCTAATTCAGAACACAAATATAGAAATGTCCCAGGATAATCTGATAGAGACAGGGACAGATAAGTTACTAATAGGAAACCAGCCCTTATACCCTCTGGGTACCTGTTCCTGGAGTTGATGCTGTGTTCAGTGTGTCCCAAGCATCCTTTGGTGGTCCCAAGTGTCTCTTGAATCACAACACCTCCTGTCCTCCTACATGGAGGTTTGTGTCTGGGCTGACACTGACATCTTTCCTTTGAATTTCCACTGTAATACACAGCTGTTTCCTGGAACCATCTGAGAACCCCTGCGCTGAAGTTGTCAATTTAAATTATACAGCCAAGACACAAGGTGACTCCAGATTCTTTTGATAAACTTGTTGGAACCTTTTTTGTTCATTATGACCCTGTGGTTAAAGGTCATATCAAGTAGTAGCTTCACAGACAGATATGTGTGGCTCAAGGCCCATGTATTCAAATCACAAAAAGAAACACAAACTCGAGAATAATTTATTTGGGATTGGGCCACAATCTGCCCTTCTTTCTTGCATCTAGGCCGTGGGAAACACCCCAATAATTACCTAGGCCTGGTTATGTGATTTTCTTTGTCATACAAATCAAAAGCAAACACAGTACAAATTTAAACGTGGGAGGTGTATGGAGTTTGTGTTTGCCTTGAAAACCTGTAAAATTCCTTCTTGCTTGGTAGTCACTTTCTGATTATAAAATAATTGACTCCATATTTATTTGATTACATTTTCTTCTGTTTATAGTTTTGCTGCTAAACTCATAAAGTATATCCATTTGTTATCCATCAGAAAAATCACTAAACCTATAGATCACGGAGATCAGAGACCACTCCTCATTTGCTACTCAGATAATAAGCACACATGCACACTCTATTTCCATCCCTATGTTTCTTCCTCCCTCTATCATCTACCCTTCTTCCTGGTGATAATTGGTAGGAAATGTTCCCTTTCTTCCTGTGTCTAACCCTTGGTTCTCATCCCACACACTGTCTTAGTCCTCTTTCTATGTCCTTATCATATAGGACAACATAAAAATACCTTATACTTGTGAATGGGGCCATGTTCACACTATATGGTTCACCTGTTCTCCTGCCATATGGAAACTGCAGACATGCCTGAGAAAGGTCCAGGCTGCCCTTATAGTTCAAAAGTGGTCAAAACCCATCCAGTGGGTGCAGCCAACCCTGAGTCTATGAGGAAGATCATATGAGACCCACAGACCTGCTGGTCCATATTGAGAAGCATATGTAAGAGCCTGCGAGAGCCCAGAGAACACTGGATAGGATATCTTCCCAAGATCAGAGGTTGGTGCTAATCTAGGATCAGAAGTCCTGGAAAAGAGAGTTTGATGGATAAGGGTTTTTGTGTACCAGGATCAACAGTGGGCCACTACACTTCCCCTTCTCACATGGGAATCTCTTGTGTACTTGTGTCTTCATTTCCCCTGTGCAGGTTGGTTCTGTGAAGAGACTGACTCAAACTATTAATTCTGAAGTCTTGGTAATAGGAAATCTCCCTTAAAACCCTCCAATGAGGAGCCATAACCACTTCCTTGTCTGGTTAAAATATCTCCCAACCTCAGCTAGAAGTTGCACATCAGGTGGGTCTCCCAGGGTGAGCATGAATTATCTTTTGCCTAGAAGAGTTCAGATGATTGAAAAAAGGTCCCAGATGATGCATCACATAGCAGGTATGGCTACCCAGCATCCCTCTAGAGGTGGAGTCTGTGTCATATCCCAAACTCAGGATGGGCCTGGAACTTACTTCTAATAATGGGGGAGACCTTGGAAGTGTGGGTAGGCTGAGATCTTCCTGTCGTTGCTGCCTGTGACTTTGCACACATCAGAGCTGAATCCCATGGCTAGGGCAAAGGACAGACCCCTTCTGGGTGAACTCCTTGAAAATTCTGAAGATCATGGAGTTCACATGCCTGCAAGTAGGGGAGACCCTCAAGAACTGGGAGGAGTAGGCAGTTCCTTTGGCTTTGTCAGCAGCTCAACTGATACTGCTCTGCATGTCACCTTATTGTTATCAGACCCTGGGAGCTTAGTGTGATTTATTCTCGAAAGTGATGCCAGTGTTGCATAGACTCCTCCACTTCAGGAAGGCAGGGGTCTTATTCATCTGTGTTCCCAGCCTGCTGGTTATACTCCCTTCTAGTCTCATACCAAGTAGACCTCAGGAGCTGTGACCCATGGAACAGAAGCATTTTTTAAAGTCTGTTTTAACTCACACATAAGATTACTGGAGTCAGATCCAGGTGGGAAACATTCTTCTTTGCTTGATTGTGTCACTAACTGAACTCTAATGGATACTCATGAAAAGAACACAAATTCTATGCGAAGGAGATAAAATTTGGCAAAAAATTTAAAAAATGAAAAAAAATTCAGTCAAAGGAAGATGACAATACTGAAGATGATTGCTTGGCAAAAAGAAAATTGTGTCCTCTAGGAATGTGGCAAAGGAAAGGCCTACAGTCATTGAGGATATCTCCTCTGCAGAGAAATTCACTTGTTCCTTAGTTGCCTGTAGTGAAAATGTGAGAATTTGCACACCAGAGAAATGAACAAGAATAGTTTCTAGAGACATCCAAGAATTGGCACAGGACATGAGAATACTGGCCCAAAAGAGCCTCCCTTCCCAGTTGCTTCCTCCAATAGTTTCCTAGTGGGCTCCAATGTTGGCTGGACCATGAGCAGACCCTGTAGAAGGTTTCAGGTCCATGTGCTTCCAGGGATATTTTTTTGTTTCAGCGCTCACACTGCGATCCAATTTCTGTGTGTTTTGAACAGTAATATACAGTAGTGTACTCAGGTCTCAGACTGCTCATTTGCAAATAAAGATTTTTCTGGGAATCATCACTTGATATGGTGAGTCTGTCTTTCGGTTTTTTATTTCTAATAAACCCAACCCTGTATAGCTGCTTCCCTGGAGCCTGGTGGACCCAGTTCATTCAGTATCCACTGAAGGTGAATCCATAGTCTGTATAGAAGAATCTCAGGGAACCCCTGGAATGGATCAAGCCTCCCCCAGACTGCACAAACTGCTCCTCACACTGGACACCTAAAAACACTGAGATGTTCTGGTCAGAAACTACAACAAATATCCACTGTTTATTACATTCACTCAGAATCTCAATATATCTAGTTCCCACAAAATACATTTTAAAACAGCTACAATGAAAATCCAGCTGAGCCCAAACTCCATGGTGCATAGTCAGTATTCAGTTCTGGTCACCAAATGTGAATATATGGAAATCCCAGGGCTCCTATCTCAGAACTTCAGGGTCAGGGCTGAATTGGTTTTCATCAGCAGAGGGAGGAACCTATTTCCATGTCTCCAGCTATATAAGAAACTCTGTAATGGGACGCCTCAGAGAGGGAAGGGCCCAGGGCATGTAGGAATGAGTTGAGAAATATTTGTGGCAAGGATGGTATTTAAAAAAAATTATAATGTGATTTTGCTGTCATAAAACTTAACACTGCATTTCTTATTTCATCTTTTAAAAGGCCCCAAATCTGTGTACTGTATTTGTCAATGCTGCCTCCATTTTACAGATGTAAATGTCAACATAAGAAGCAGGGTGTGGTTGTATGGTTTCCAAGATTGGACATCCATAAAGAATGAGTTCTCATGTCTGGATCTCATGCTAGGACCTTACTGCTTTTCTTACTCAACTCCAGAGGAGGCATATCTATTCATACTGGGGTTTACAGAATTCATATTTTCTTAATATAAGTACAGAATTTTTGCGGCACTGTTGTATTTTCCTAAAGATATAAAAAGAAGCTGTGTTCATATAGATAAATTTTAAGGAGTCTTTGACTTTTTTCTTGTTATAATCCGTCTCTCACTCCTTTCCTACCAATGTTGTCAATTTTTAAAAATCTGTTACAGCTTTACTCTGCATAACTGGGACAGCAGTATTCACATACTTAAAGTATGTTATTGATACATATTTACACAGCTGAGCTGTCATCTTTATCAAGATATTCAGAAAATCAATTATGTACAAAGGTTTTGTCCTTTTGTTTTTTGATTTCTCCTTCTCATACTTTCAAACACTCTAACAGATGTCAAATACATGCATCACTGTGATCCACTGGGGAGAGCTGAAAGGGAGGAATTACCTCTAGTATAGCACAAAATTTAAACTCAAAGCCAAGTGGGAAACAAATACATGGCATTCTGTGAAAAATCAGAACTGTCTGGAAGCTATAGAGGGAATACCTTCAAGTCTGCTGGATCCTGCAATAAAAAAATGTCAAATGTATCCAGGATTTGATTCAGACAAATATCCACAGTAAAACCACGGCAAAGGTAGATTAAGACAATCCATGGGAAGAAAAAATAGAATATGTCAATGTCAAGTAAATTTTTTAAAATGACTGTCAGTCAAAAATATGGATATATGAAAAAGAAAGTCGTGTTTATTAATCACTGAAGATTCTAATTGTTTTCATTACTCACTGAAGTCACCCTATCATCTGTCGCCTGTGGAAGAATGAGATAAAATGTAGCAGTACACCTTCTTAGCAGTGTCAAAGGGTTCTTCCTCAAGGGACCCTTCATGTGGAGCTTTTGGGACTAAAGTTTGCTCACATGTCGGAATTGATTGAAGGCTGTTGCCTCTCTGTCATGGTCATTCAAGTTAGAAATTGCTTCTTTGACCTAGAACTCTTCAAATTATACAGACCTAACTCTCTAATATGGATAATATAACAAAATAGTCAATTTCTATATCTCTGTTAGTGAGATTACACTGATTACTGCCTTGAATATGATATCCTTTATAAGAATCATAACCATCTTGACATTGAAGATTAATGTCTGTTACTATGTGTTCCCATTAACAATGATACCTCGGTACAAGTAAGCACATTCTAGACCTTGTTTTAGAACACCATTTTCCAACAGAAGGAAACAGGACTCATTAGATGAAAGACCAGTTCTGGGTTCTGGGACTGGGAAAGGGGATATGCAAGTTTAGCTACAGTGCTTTGTTTTGTTTTGTTTGTTGTTGTTGTGTGTTTTATGTTTGTTGTTTGTTTTTGAGTTGGAGTCTCACTCGGTTGCCCAGAATGGAGTGCAATGGCCACTCCCGGCCACTGCAGCCTCTCCTGCTGAGCTCCAGCTATCCTTCCGCATCAGCCTTCCGAGTAGCTGGAATTACAGGCATGCACTACCATGCCCAGTTGATTTTTTTGTTTCATTTTGTTTTTTGTTTTTTGGATTTATTGTAGAGATGAGGTCTCGTTGCCCAGGCGGGTCTCAAACCCGCAGGCTCAGGCAATCCACTCACCTCAGCCTCCCAAAGGCGCGGGATTACAGGCTGAGCCACCGAGCCCAGCTAGCTACAGTGCTTTGTAGTATGTGACAGTATAGAAAAAAGGAAGAATTTCGTATTTCACCCTAAGTATATACTAAGTCCCCATGAGCTCATATGAATACTAATAAATGATTGAAGAAAACAAAAAAAAAAAAACTGTGAGACAGTGAGATCTCTCTTTGAAGGATTAATAGTGTGGATGACCACTCAAGGTCATAAGTCTTAATTAAGCCCATGTCAATAGTGAAAATTCATTCAGGGACATGCGGACCTTCTACAGTAACATTGAATTTGGAGATAAGGTTTTTAGGTGTAATAAAACAAGCATAACATAAATGAAAAATCAATTTTATTGCATAAAAATTAGACCAAAAATTGACTCTGAGACATTTTTTTCTGCAAAAGATGCTGTCTTTGTTTATGTTGGGCCTCTTCACCTCAACTGTATACTGCACAACCTGGAATCAGGTGTGGTCTCCTCTGAAAAGAAGACAAAAGTAGATGAAACCCTATTTGACTGTCCTTTGCTCCAATAATTTTACTGAGGAGAACTCACCTGTAGCAGTTGCCAACAGGAAAAGAATCCTTCAATCACCGTCCATGGTAAAAGACTGTGCTTTCAGAGGCTTCTGCATGGAGTGGGGAAGGTATTGCTGATGTCCTCACAGCAAGGATATGCACGTGTTTTACCTAGAATGCTCAATGCAATTCCCTTTCAAATGGCAAATATTGTTTTATTTTGTGAAAATTCACCATGTGATGATGACAGCCATGTCCTAGTCCTTATTAAAGTCCATGTTCCACCTGCTCTGTCCTCAAAGTTTACACAGGAATATATGTACCTCCTGATAAACAGGTCCCCATGAGACATGCTAAGACCTGTAAACCCATTTTTAATGAGTTAGAGACCAGGTGAGAATGGCCTGAGCTCATCAATGCTGGTGATGCTGATCAGACATTGACTTTAATCCAGTCAATTTAGGACAAAGACATCATAATCATCACTGTGAGATTTATTCTTTAATTTAGACTTTATCAAGTCTTTACCGTAATTCTGGAGCAACATTGTATTTCTTTTTCCCAGATACTTCTAGGTTATCCTGTTGAGACACTATTCTTTAAATTTCCAGGAAATCTATTAAGGGAAAAAATAAGTGAGGATAGAATTCTTTACAAGTTAGAAATCAAGAGAACCTTCAGGTATTCATCACTTAGAGATGATCTTCATACTTCAGGTGGAGAATGCCCAAATATCAGGTGTCTGTGGATGGAGCAGGAAGAACAGAAGGCCAGTACACAGAGTCTCAGACAGCAGTAGTTCTTAAAAGGTTTCAGTCATCAAAGACCCTCTGAGGTTCACAGAAGTGGACTCAACCACCAGCGACATTGTGGCTGAGGCAGAGGTACTGTGGTGTACTCAGGGCTCAGGAGTCAGTCTTTGGCATGATGCCCCTGTAGTTGGAGATCTGGCCGCACACCCTGTGGACATACTAATCATGACATCTCCTGAGCACCCCTGAAAGTACTAAGCTATTGATTAGCCGTCCTACATCCTGTGCATGGGCTATGAAAGATATTTTCCTGAGACGAGGCTGTCGGTGTAAGAATCACAGTAAAACAATTTCTGTTCTTACTGATCTTGGGTCCTTTTCTTCCAAACAGAAGGGTTTGTCAAAGGAAGGGTCAAAGGACATTCAGTTGTGACAACATTCATGGTAGGAGGGGTGGTCCCTGCCAGTATGAAGACTGATGAAGGCACATCACTGTACTGGAAAATAGGGCTGGACAACATCTGCACTCCCTCTTGGAACCTTCCAGCATACCCACACCTTTCTCCATTTGCTCCCAGCTGCTATTCTCTGTCTCCCTGTTGTAAATTTGGAGCTGCTGTGTAAATATATGCCTTTCTTTTCTCATTTGTTTCAGGCCAAGTTTTGCAAATTTCATCAAGCTATGTTGAATTTTTTATCAGAAATGCAGTGGTCAACTTTATTAATATAATTTTATTGTTTCAATAAATTTTGCCACTATTTTTGGTTCTTATTCAGTGTTAACAATGCGTCATGGAAAAAAAATCTCCCCTTACAAAACCTTGTGTATATTTTTAGGCATTCATCTCCTGTTTATTTGAGCTTTGGATTGTAATTAAAGTTTCATTTTAATTGTAATACGTATTGTGCATTGTTCATTTTTGAATTATGCAAATGTAGCAGGATTTAAATATTCATCTACCTAGCAAACATTCTGTGCCAGCTTTTTATTTGAAAAAGTGTATCCATATAATTTTTTAAAAAATTCATTTTATTTTATCGATCAATAATAATTTTATATATTTTTGGTGAGCAAGGTGTTTTATAATAATGCATACAATGTGAAATTAGTAAAAAAGACCAATGATAATGTTCACCACTTTGTGTAATCATCAGTTTTTGTGGTGAAACATTTGAAATCTGCTTTTTCAGCAATTTTGATTTATATGATTCATATTATTAGGAGTTTGTCTGAGTCTGCATTTGGTCACAAGAAATTATTTCTCCAGTGTTATTGAGATTTGATAACGTTGACTGATATGTATTTCTCTGTTCATCACCCTCACCATCCTCTTTTAGACACCATTCTGTGCTCTCTTTTAATTAGATCATTTGATATTTATATACATTTTTAGCGACATGTTCTTACCAACCAGAATTGTTACACTGCTCTAAAAATCCTCTGCATTCCACTCTTTCATAGTTCTTTGCTTCCTTATTCACAGCAGCAAATTACCTTTTAACTGCCTTTACCAAAATATCATGCAGTTTGAATGACACAGTACATAGGATTTAATTTGAATTTAACAGTATGCAGGTAAGGTCCTTTATAACTTCTTAGCATTGGATAATATGCAATTTGTGGTATGCAAAATATTTTTAAACCCATGCTTATTATGGAGGAGTTTTAGTTTCCTCTAAATTTTCGTTATTATGAATAAAGCCACTATCAATATTTATGCAATAATTATTGTGTAGAATAATTTTCACCTATTTGATTTCATGTCAAGGAGTGCGATTTCTCCACTGCATAATCAAACTATGTTTAGGGTTGTAAGGGTCTTCCAAACTGTCTTCCACATTGGATTATAATTTTAAGATAAATTTCTGTTGATCCAATACGCACCAGCATTTAGTGCTATCACAGTTCAGGATTTTGGCTAGTTTAATAAGTTTGTAGAAATATCATTGTTCTTGTAATTAGAATTTTCAGAATGAAGTGTGATATGTAATGTCTTTCAGTATGCCTACTAGCTATCTGTATGTCTTATATGAAAGGTCGGCTGAGGTCTTCATTCCAGTATTTATTAAGGTTTTTTTTTGTTTTTTTATGTTCCATTTTAAATTTTGGGGGTATATTTTGGATACTGGCCAAAATTCAATATATCTTTTTCCAAATATGTTCTCCTAGTCTGTAGCTTATTTTCTCAATATCTTCAACATACCTTTTACAAAATAGACTTTTTAATATTAAGGAAACACAGGTTATCATTTATTCGATAGATTGTGCTTCATTGTTGCATATAAAAAGTATTTCCAAATACAAGGTCATCTGCATTTTCTCCTAAAATATCTTCTGGAAGTTTCAGTTTTTCACTTTACATTTAGGTCTATGATTAATTTAGTGCTAATTTTGGGTGTAAAATCTGTGTCTAGATTTATATTTTCTTTTCTTTTTGGCATGCAGATGGCTAGGTATTGAACACCATATGTTTAAAAAAACGTTTGTTTCCCATTGCATTGTTATTTCTCTTTTTTCAAATATTAGTTTACATATTTATTTTGGTCAATCATTTGAATATTTATTTTGTTCCATGTATCTATCTGTTTATTTGTCTATTTTTCACCAATACCACACTGTATTGATTTCTACAACTTTATGTATTAAGCCTGGAATTTTCTAGTCCCATTCCTCCATCTTTGTTTTTCTTCTCAAAATTATCATGACTGTTAAGCATGCTACCACTTTTTGTAAATTTTAGAAAAATTTTTTAACAGCCCAAAAATAACCAGATAGGATTTTGTTGGTGATTATGGTCAACCAACTTAGAAAGAAAACTGACATCTTGATTCTTCCCATGAATATGGGATGTCTCTCCACTTATATATTTACTTGATTTAGTTCATCAGGGTTTTGGGTTTTTGTCTCATAAAAAATATACATATTTCATTAGTATTAAACCTATATATTTCCTTTTTTTGAAAAATAGTTAATACACATAGCATTTTAAATCTCACAGTCCTCTTTTTCATTATATATAATATATATTATGTATATGTATGCTAGATTAATTGTATATCCTGCAACCAAAAATAATGACCATAGTACTCATTAGTTTAAGAATTATTTTGTTAATTAGTTTGGATTATCTTTGTACATGGTTGTGATGTGTGAACATAGGACTTTTTATTTCTTCATTATCAATTTGTATAAATCTTATGTTCTATTCTTTTATAGAACTAACTAGGATTTATAGAATGATGTTGGAAATGGAGTGGAACCTCATTAAAATGACAAGCTTCTGTAAAGCAAAATAAACCATACAGTGAGTGAGGAGACAGATCACAGAATGGAAAGAAAATATTTGTCAGTAGTAAATCTTACAAAGGCCCAATATCCAGGATCTACCTGTAACAAATATGTGCTGAAAGAAAAACAAACAAACAGTCCTATTAAAAATGAGCAAAAGATGTGAATAGACACCTCTCAAAAGAAGAGGCACAAGCAGCCAATAGACACATGCAAAAGTGGTCAGCCTCATTCATCATCAGAGAAATGCAAATCAAAACCACATTGAGATACCACTTAACCCAAGGAAGAATGGCCCTCATTAGCAAAACAAACAACAACAGATGCTGGAGAGGATGTGGAGTAAAAGGAATGCTTCTAAACTGCTGGCTGGAATGCAAACTGGTGCAATCTCTTTGGAAAGCAGTATAGTGATTTCAGAAAGAACTAAACATTGACCTTCAATATGACCCATAATTGAACTTTCATAATCCCCCTATTGGGAATATACCCAGAGGAACACAAACCACTCTACCAAAAAGATACCTGCACATGCATATTTATAGCAGCATTATTCCTAATAGCAAAAACACGGAACCAACCGTACTGCCCCCCAAAAATGGACTGGATTAAAAAAAATGGTACGTATACACAAAGGACTATTATGCAGTCATAAAGAAGAACAAAAATATGGCCTTTGCAGCAACACTGATGAAATTAGAGTTGATCATACTCAGTGATTTATCACAGAAACAAAGAACAGAGTACGATATGTTCTCACTCATAGGTGGTCCTTAAACAATTTTCATAATACTGTAAGAAAAGGAATGGCAGTAGTGGAAAACTGCCAGGGGATGGGGGTGGGATTGACAGTAGTGGGAACCTGCCAGGGTGGGCATACTTATCAACAAAAGTAGTTGCATGATGAACATTTGTATACATAACACTGAATTGGACTCCACATATTTATAATGAAGAACTAAAAAAAAATAAAAATAAATGAGTGGTCACAGGAGCTATATATGCCTTGTACCTGATCTTACTGAGTAATCTTTAAGTTTCTCACCATTACTTAAAATATTTGCTGTAAGCCGGGCTCGGTGGCTCAGCCTGTAATCCCGCGCCTTTGGGAGGCTGAGGTGAGTGGATTGCCTGATCCTGCGGGTTCGAGACCCGCCTGGGCAGTGAGACCTCATCTCTACAATAAATCAAAAACAAAAATCAGCCGGGCATGGTAGGGCATGCCTGTAATTCCGGCTGCTTGGAAGGCTGAGGCGGAAGGATCGCCAGAGCCCAGCAGTTCGAGGCTGCGGTGACCGGAAGCGGCCACTGCACTCCAGTCTGGGCGACAGAGTGAGACTCCAACTCAAAAAAAAATTGCTGTAATTTTTTTGTAGATATTATTTATCACCTTGAACAAATTCTTGTGTTCCTAGTTTAATCACAGTTTTTTTAAACTTATGAATGCTGTTTAATTATGCCAAATGCATTTTTACA
Organism: Carlito syrichta; assembly: GCF_000164805.1. Taxonomy (NCBI): domain Eukaryota; kingdom Metazoa; phylum Chordata; class Mammalia; order Primates; family Tarsiidae; genus Carlito; species Carlito syrichta. Next base: position 5,022 of record NW_007172495.1, on the reverse strand, counting down.
TCTATTAATATGATCATTTGGTTTTACTTTTATAGTCTGCTGTCATGATGAATTACATTAATTGACTTCCAACTGTTAAAACAGTCTAACATACCAGACACAAACTGCTCTTAGTCATGTTGCATATTTATTTTTAAATATGTTGGATCTGATTTGCTAAGATTTTTTAAAGAATTTGTGTCTCTACATACATAATATATAAATATATATATACAGAGTATCTGTAGCTTTTTCCTTGTGATGTCTACATCTGATTTTGGTATTAGGGTAATATTTGTCTCATAGGATGAACCCGGGACTGTGTTCCCTCTCTTTCCATCTTCTGAAATAGGTTTTAGATAATTAAAGTACATATTTATTTTTGTAATTTTTTTTAATTTTTGAGTTGGAGTCTCACTCCATCGCCCAATCTGGAGTGCAGTGTCCGCTCCCGGCCACCGCAGCCTCGACTTGCTGGGCTCCGGCGATCCTTCTGCCTCAGCATTCCAAGTAGCTGGAACTACAGGCGTGTGCTACCACGCCTAACTAATTTTTTTGATTTATTGTAGAGATAAGGTTTCACCAAGTTGCCCAGACTGGTCACGAACCCGTGGGCTCAGGCAATCCACTCACCTCAGTATCCCAAGGCGCGGGATTACAGGCTGAGCCACTGAGCCCGGCTACATACATATTTCTTTGATTTTTGGAAAAATTCACCAGTAATTTCACCTTGACATCGTGCTTTATTTTGTATACATTTATTAATTATTTATTTAGCACATATATATTAATTATGTTAACTGAATTCAATTAACATAATTAATATATATGTGCTAAATAAATATATATTATATATATAATATATATGTTAAATAATATATATGTTAAATATGTATATTCAATTTCTCTATTAATTTTACTCAAATTGTGTACGTTTTGGCAGCTAATTTTTCAAGAAGTTAGTGCATATTGTTTAGCTTATCTGATTTTCAGTCATATCAAATATTTACAGAAGAACTAACATTTCTGAACTGTTTCAAAATATGTGATCTCTCAACCTGTTTTTTCCTGTTGTATAGAAATGCCTCTGTCTTTTGCAAGTTGATTTTTTACCCCTAAAGTATGCCGGAGTCCTTTATCACTGCAAGGAGGTTTTTGTCAAATTCCCTGGAATTTTCGAGGCTTAGGACAATATTGTCCATAAAGTGAGATAACTTAACTTTCTCTTTTTCATTTTGGATACTCCTGATTTCCTTCTCTTAAGTGAATGTTCTCGCACTGACTTACAGCACTATGTTGAACAGGAGGGGTGAGAGTGAGCAACATTTTCTTGTTCCTGTTTTCAGGGGAAATGTTTCCAATTTCTGTCCATTGAGCAATATGTTGGCTGAAGGTTTACTATAGATGGCTCTAAGTGTTTTAAAGAACATCCCTTCTATGCATAGGCGTTAAAGGGTCTATCAAGGATGATGTTGGCTTTGTAAAAACGTTTTTTGCATCTAATAATGCAATCATGTGCTTCTTGATTTCACATCTGTTCATGTATTGAATTATGTTTTGAATTATGTTTTCACATCTGTTGATGTATTGAATTATGGTCTTGTGAATGTTGAACCAGCCTTTCATAACGAGAATGACGTCAACTTGGTCATGGTGGGTTAATCTTGAGATGTTGTTGGATCCGATTTGCTAGAATCTTATTGAGAATTTTTTCATCTATGTTCATCAAGAAGATTGGCCTGTAATACTTTTTCCTTTTGGAGTCTATACCAGGTTTGAGTATCAGTGTGATGATAGCTTCATGAAATGACTCATGAAAGTTCCATCTTTCTTGATTGTCAGAATACTTTCAATAAGATAGGAGTCAACTCTTCCTTGTATGTTTTGTAGATATCAACTGGAAAGCCACTCTTCCAGGACTTTTATTTGTAGATAGATGTCTTATGACAAATTGATGACCTGGATTATTTTTGCTATGTTTAGTGTTTCAGTTTATTCTTGATTCATCCTTGGAAGGGTTTGTGATTTCAGAAAGTCCCATGTTTCCCTTAGATTTTTTGCTCACTTACTTTTTTTTCTTTATTTTACAATAAATATGTTGGGTACTGAGATTGAAAACGAATATAACCTCTATGGAAAACAGTTTGTTCATTGTTAAAAGAGCTAGAAATTTACCTTTTGTATGTCCCAGCAATCCGTCTTCTGGGAATATACATAGAGGAACACAAGTCATGTACAAAAGATTCTGTTTTAATACAGGTGTGCATAGTAAACTTTGAAAATCTTTTCAATTTATGCTGTGTCAGTTGTGACTTCATTTATTTGCATTTTAATTATATTTATTTAGATTCTCTCTCTCTCTCATCTTTATGGCAATCTGGTGAGGGGGTTCATCAATCTTATTTATCTTCTCAAAGACGCAGTTTTGTTTTATTAATTATTTTCTATTATATTTTTATACTATGCCCTGCAGTTGTAAATTTATGTTGGTAATCTAAATCCTTCTGGCAAAATTAGAATTTTGATGAACTTGCCTTTCTTTAGGTGATGTGCAACTGTTTACCTCTGATCTTTCAGTTTTCTTAATAGGTGTGTGTACAGAGCTATAAAATATATTCTTAATAATGCTTTCATGGCATCCCAGAGACTCTGATGTCTTTGTTTTCATTTGTTTCCAGGAATCTTTTAATTTCTGTGTTGACTCTTTTGGTGATATTGTCTTCATAAATTGATTTTAAGAGAGGGAAATCCTTCCAAAATTAATTCATGAGTTCAGTGTTATCATAAAAAACAAAGCCAGAAAAATACATTGCAGAAAAATAAAAGTATTAGCCTATATCAATGATGAACATAACTACACAAATTCTCAATAAAATATTATTAAAACAAATTCAAAAATAAATATAATATTAAAAACTAAAGGACATGCATAGCTGATATTTCCAAATTATGTCCCTCAGCTCTCTCAATGGCATTATCTTAATCTTTAACTTATATCCAATCTCAGTCACTCAACACATATTCTTATGTGTCCTATGTTAGATTTGTCATTAACTGATTTAAATATCTTTATGCTATCTTACTATCGTCACTTATCTATTTTTATCTATCATCATCTATCAACCAATCAGCTGTCTATGAAAGCATCCATTTTCATAGACATTTTCATAGTCATTGAGAAAACTCTGAAGACAAAACAAAATACATAGTGCTGAAAAAACATTTTTAAATGTGATCTTATTAAAAGTTCTAGAATCAATTTCAATTAATTGATATAAAATTTATTTGTCAAATAAAATTTGGTACAATTTATCAAATAAGCATGATCAAAATAATCTTGGAGATATAACCTAAATAAACAACAATTAACTCTTTAATGCAATGTTTCATGGGTTTGAACAATTAAAGCAGTAATTTAACCACCAAAACAGTGGAAAGATAAAAAAGTTTTATCACTCCAAAAATTTTATATTTCTTTTATTTATTTACATATTTAGATAAGAATTATCTTAAATGTATTCCAAATTTAGTCTAGTATTACCTACGAGATAAACTGTTAAGTTCTTATAAGCACAAGGAGAAGTGAGATGTAAATCTGCCTTTCAAGGGCATGCGGTCAAGAAAATAACTCATCAAAATATTTAAATTCCACAGTTCCCAGAAAACTGACCAACTTTAGGACCCTTCACTCATTTATATATTTAGATTCCATATTAATAGGTGAAATCTTCAGTTATATTGCTTCTTTCTTTCTTTTTTTCTTTTTTTTTTTGAGTTGGAGTCTCACTCTGTCACCCAGACTGGAGTGCAGTGGCCGCTCCCGGCCACCGCAGCCTCGACCTGCTGGGCTCCGGCGATCCTTCCACCTCAGCTTTCCAAGTAGCCGGAATTATGGGCATGCGCTACCACACCAGGCTGACTTTGTGATTTTATTGTAGAGATGAGGTCTCACTGCCCAGACGGGTCTCGAACCAGCAGCCTCAGACAATTCATTCACCTCAGCCTCCCAAAGGCGCGGATTACAGGCTGAGACACCAAGCCCGGCTGACTTTGCTTCTTTCAAAGGATAATGCATGAGATGTGATAGTCATCCACATTTTTGTATGTTGGTTTTTGTTTCCATTACATTCCAAAAATTATTTCACAGTTTGTTCATTCCCTTAGATACACAACATGGTTGCGTTTACCCTGCATTAATTATAAGTAAAACTGTTGTAAAAATCTACATACAGAAATTTAGAGAGCATTAGATTTTGCTGAGTTTTTTTAAAGAGCAATATGAAGTCTATGAAATTTTACAAACTGTGTTTATCTCAGACTAGACTATAGGACCTGTGCTAGCTTCCAGAATATTGAATATAAAACTTCGCTTGAGAAAAACCTCGGTGAAATATCGGAAAAGGAGATTCCAGTCCTTGTTCCCTTACAGAAACAGAAATTGACAACTATGCATAATTAGAATTACCTTCATAAATATGTCAACAATTAGGGAGAGTTTACATCACCCAGATGCAGCACAGAAACAATAAAAGATACATCGAAAAAGGTAGGGAGGGTTTTTGCATCTATGATCATCAGGAACATTTGCCTCTATTTTATTTTTTATTGTTGCTGTATCTTTGCCTGCCTTTGGTATCAAGTTAATACTAGCCTTGATAAAATGTGTTTGAGATTAATCTCAACTCTTCACTTATTTTGCAGAGTTTGAGATTTGGTCTTAGTTCTTCTTTAAATATATGTTAGAATTTATCAGTGAATTCTCCAGAGTCTGTTTTCAATTCAATACTATACATTTTATTACTAAATTAATCTCAATCTGTATTCATCTTCTCAGAGTAAAGATGTTAATCCTTGAAGAAATAATTCTCACATATACATGTCTTATAGTAAGAACTGTCACAAAAGACTCTCCTTCACCCCTTGGCATTTTGTCCATGAATGAATATGGTCTGGTCAGCCAGGTGGGGTTGGGGCAATTTGCCCTAGTTGTACAGCAATCCTCATCTCGAACAGTTTGCCAGATATTCACCTTGAATGTCCAAG
>NW_007172494.1:0-1946 GCF_000164805.1 Carlito syrichta | reverse complement strand
CCTGGAAAAACTGCCATCCTTTTTTGACTGACGTTGACTGTCTTTGCAGTAGAAAGGAAATGTGGATGGTTGTGCTTAGCATTGCTTACTAAGAGTGCCCTTGACTTCTTTCTAATTCTTATGTCAAAATAATAATCCCACCCTTATGTATATGTTCATGAACTCATGGAATGTTACAAATATTGAACTGGGCACTTTCCTTCAGCTAGTCATGCTGTGTTTTGCTCTGGGAAAGTCACTACATTCATGTATAACCCTTGCCTACTGTGGTTATTTTCTCAAAAAGCACATAAAAACAGCTAATATATTAGTCTCTTGGAGAACATGTGCCAAGCAATGTGCTAAACCCCTTCCCGAGCACTGTTGTATTTAATCCTCACAATGGTCGTAGGTCCTATTCTAATTTACTGCTCACACAGCTAGCAAATTGCAGAGCCTGGATTGGAACCAAGCACTATCTGACATCAGCACCTTAAAGCTAAATCACTAGGCTATACTGCCTTAGAACAGGGACTATTAGTTGCATCAACCCTTTCAGATACTCTACCCATAGGACAAAGAGATGTTAGAGAGAAGGAAAAAAATAAAAAAGCAGAAACTCCATAGAGTTGTCTTATCTTCCAAAACAGAAACACTACAAAAGTTCTCAGACTAGGCACAGGTAAGAGTGGAAAATAGTGCTGCATTTTACATTTAACTTCATTTTTATGTAAATGCATTACATACAATCTCTCTTTTTTTCCTCAAAGGATGAAAACAAAACTGAAGAGGAACCTCTCAAAACCAAGATGACTCCAGTCACATCTGAAGAGCCACACACTAAAACACAAGGTCAGAATGCAATCTGTAGAAAAAAACTAAAAAGTGAAATATAGATTTCTCTGAAATGTGTTGTCTGATGAAACATTTGTCCTTGGCTAGATGAATTATCTAGGGTCACACTGAGGCTATTTGAAGATCTGAATATTTATAACAAAATTTTATCTTCATTCAGTCACTCATTCATTAATTCATTCAGTAAATGCTTTTTCATCAGCTACCATGTGTCAGGCACTGTTCCAAAGACTAGATATAGTAGTGAGCAACATGGGCTGAGTGTGGGCTAACATGGAGCTTATTTCAAGAGAAAATGAAGCAGGTCATAGATAAATACGGACAAAATGAACAGTGCAATTTCAGTCAGTGATAAGGACCATAAAGACAATAAAATAGCTATGGATTGAACACGTGCAAAGGTTCAGCACTCACACCTCTGCTCCCTCCTGCTAAACTCTTTCCATCAGAAATCTCATCTACTCCTAAGTTTACCACACTCATTTCTACATGGATGATTCTAAATCCTATCAAACCAATTTTTAAAGAACCTGTCTAATATTTTCCAATTAACAACTAGATATATGTCGCTGTATGCTCTGCAACATCCCAAAGAAAGCATGTCTAAAATTGAATTCCTTGTCTTCCTCTTCAAATAAGCTCCCTCTCCTGATTCCCATCTATGTCTGGGCACTGTCATTTTTTCAGTCTCCCAAGCTCAAACTCATTCATGCCTTATTCGTCTGTTTAGGATGTCTTATCAGGAAATTAGTCACCAAATCTTTCATAATGACCCTCAAGCCCTCAATCTCAGCAATACCATCCTGCTTCAGGCCCTTTTTAGTAACTCATGCCTACACTACTCCCAGGCTAAGTGATCCCTTCTGTTTGAACTCTGTTATGATCCTATCTCTCTCCTTGTTATACAGCCCAAACATGGTTAGCAGATTATTTCCCATTAACCACTCTTTTGATCTCAAGTCTTTCTAAACTGCCTCCATATTGCCTGCAGGACCAAATCTAAATTCTTCCACCTGACTTTGTAGAACCTAATGCAATCTATTCACAACCCCTCATTCTAGGCCTTCTCTCCTACTTTTCGTACTTCACCATAACCAAGAAAACACAAAAAT
>NW_007172493.1:0-797 GCF_000164805.1 Carlito syrichta | reverse complement strand
ACTAAATTTATTAAAATAGATTTCTTTCTTCAATATTAAATTAATCTTAGCTGTCTGTAACTTTTTTACTTTAGAAGGTTTTTAATTTTTAAATTTTTTGAGTCTTATAATCACAGCTTAAAGCACAAACATTGTACAGGATTAGTTTTCTCTTTATAGCCTTACTCTGTAAGTTTTTTTCTAGTTTTATAATTTTTTGTTTTTTTATTTTAAAGGTGTTAGATTAAAAAGTAAGACACACAATAGTCTAGGGTCAGGATTATCAATATCACTGTCTTTTACCTCCATATTTTATCCCACTGGAAGGTCTTTCCAGGCAATAACAGACTTAGAACTGTCATCTCCTATGATAACAATGCCTTTTTCTGGAATATCTTCTGAAAGACCTGCCAGAAGATGTTTGACAGTTACCTTAAAAAATAAGTATAGGGAGTACATTCTAAAATAGTGGTATAAAATATAGTATGGTAAATACATAAGCCAATAACAAAGTCATTGATTATCATTTTCTAACATCATGTACTGTACATAATTGTATGTGCTATGCTTTTATCTGACTGGTAGTGCTATAGGTTTGTTTACACCAGTCTTACCACAAACATGTGAGTAATATATTGCACTATGATGTTATGACTGCTAAGACTTCACTAGGTAATAGCAATATTTAGCTATATTATAATCTTATGGAACCAGCTTACATTGATTTTGTGGTCCATCTTTTCCAAAACATCTTTATTATAATGTGTGAAAGTATATGCATTTTGTGTTATAAACTCTGCTCCCAGCATTGCTTTAGG
>NW_007172492.1:0-696 GCF_000164805.1 Carlito syrichta | reverse complement strand
AAAAACAATTCAAATCCATCAAAAGTGGTAGAAAAATATTCAACATATCATTGCAAATACGTGAGAAAGAAAATTGCAAAATGTGATATTTATCTTGGATGCCTCCTTGTATTGATAAACATTCTTACATTTTTTCTTGGTGGAATAACAACACTCAGCATTCATTTACCTTTCATGTCAATCATGAGAAACACAAGAGAATCAACTACATTTAAAGGACCTGAGAGAAGGTAAATAGGACATTGGTTATTTCTGTTTCTTTTTTCAGTTTTCAGGACTCTGAAAGTTTATATAACCAAGAAAAAGATTACATGTAAATTATAACAGGCAGTACTGAGAATATGAGTTTTTGACTATCCTAAGATAATAGGCTATAATAAAATTCCTTAATATGATAAAGATTTTCTCAACCGAGATATAATTTGTGTCTCACGAAGCTAAGTTATGGTACCTGACTTCACTATCTCTGAGTGTGAGCATGTTGTATGTGTCTCTTTTATGTTATTAATAAATTGGTCTGCAATTCTCTAACTTTTTCATTAGACAGCGATCTTAAGATAAGAGATAACATTTATTCACATCACTCTACCCCTTAGTGTCTACCTAGATTATAATAAACATGATGGTCATATATAGTGAATAATCAATATCCTTTCATTGCTACAATCAAATTATAATGCTTACTTTGCATTTACA
>NW_007172491.1:0-2451 GCF_000164805.1 Carlito syrichta | reverse complement strand
TAAACTTTAATTTCATATGATCTAGTTATTGGACTTTAATACTATGCTATATCCTATAAGCTAATACTATCGTAATTCTTTTATAAATCATATAGTAACTATACACTTGAATAATGTAGCAAAAGGAATCAAAACAGCAAGCATAGATTTACACAGCTATGAGTGTATATGTATATATTTTATCCCAACAAGTCTACTCTAAAAATCAAATAGTAGCTGTCACACTCTTGAACAAGGAAATGCAGGGCTTCCAAGATGGCGGCCATGGGCTGAAGCAGACAGAGTTTCGGTAATTAACGAAACAAAAGAAAACGTTCTACCTGGCTAGGGGCAGGGCAACAAAACTATCATGGTAATTTAGTTTCTAATCTTAGCCCTAGGGGAAACAGCTTTCGGGAACAAGGACTACCCAGTCTACCAGGAAATAGAAGTAAAAAAATATCTAGAAAGAAGCTAAACTTAGAAAGACAGAAACAATTCCGCCATGCACCTTCCATCAAGTGTACTGAGATTCACTTGTAAGTTTTACTGCCATGTATGCACACTGGTCACCAATCACACGCCAATATCATAGGTATAACTGATATCCTATGTCAGAGGCGATCTTCCAGATGGGCCTTTACAGGCCTCAGCCATGTAGCTATAGATGTTGGCTCCCAACAGAAGAAGAAGCCCATGAGCTAAGAAACAGGAGATGCTGCATTAACACTCTCCTACCTCCAACACCAGCTGCCATAGGATACTCCTGTAACAGCTGGACCAGGAAAATTCAACTCACTCGAATAATAAAAAGGTGAAAATCCAAATCACTCGAATAATAAAAAGGTGAAACTGTCACATCCATTCAAAATAAAATATAAATTAGTTTTATTAACAGAAAAAGAAAAGTCACCAGAAAAAAAGATTGCTATAAGTAGAGGGAAAAATTATTTCAGCATAATATTCTAAATTGTCTGGTTATAATAGAACTTCACAGAACAGAAGTAAAAATCCTCAAAGAAGAATTTAACTACACAATAGGAGAATCCGAAAGAGAAGTAGTATAATTGTTTCAGAAATAAAGACTAAAGTACAAGGCGTACAAAGGAAAGAAGATGCCACCAAAAAAAAAAAATCAGGGATCTAGAGAAAGGAAACAAAAAAGTTCAAGGAAACTGAAGTTGGGAAAAAAAGGCCAAGATAAAAAGGATTGGAGAGAGGTTGTACACAATATATTATCTCTGCATTGTATGCTTAAAATGGTTAAGATGATAACATTTATGTTATGTGCATTTTAACACAATAAAAACGTATGGAAAAAATATATTAGAGCAAAAGTGATCAATGTAAAAGACAGGAAAAGGAACTCCAACATGCATGTGATTCATATAACAAAAGAAGAAAATCAAACAATGTAAAAGAATACAGTATCTTAAACATTAATTCGAGAAAAGTATTTTGAAATCAAGTAGGATATGATTCTACATACTGAAAGGTCACACTTTTTACCTGGGAAAACTGACCCAGCATAGTAAACACTAAACCATATTATGGTCCTTGAAAGATGAAAAATAGACCTTTTCAGCCCCGGACGTACAAAGAAGTCAAGTTCATTTTTAAGTGGAATCAATCAGACTTCCCAACAACATTCACAAGCAGGTTAGAGTGGAGAAACACCTACAAGACACTCATCAAAAAGAGAAAGCATGAGGCAAGGATTTGATGTCTAGTCAACCTGCCCTTCAAAGTAGAATAATGGCCTCAGAAAAACGGGTTTGAACATATAGGAACTCAGTACTCGTAAATATTGTTGCTTCTTGAGCTCTGCTTTGTTTGAATGTGTTTCCCAGAATTCATGTGTTGAAAACTTAATTCTCAATGTGACAGTTCTGAAAGGTAGGGCCTAATGGGAGGTATTTAGGTCATGAGGGCCCACATATCAATGCCATTATAAAGAGAAGTGGTTTCACTCTTTTGCACTCTTCCCATCTGCCTTCCAACATGTGAGGACACAGCAAAGAGGCCCTTGACAGGTGTGGTGCTTGATTTTGGAATTCCCAACTTTCATGACTGTGAACCAATAAATTTCTGTTCATTATAAATTATCTGGTTCCGGTATCCTGTGAAAGCACCACAAGATGGATGAAGACAAACTCTTTACTGAGCAATTTACTTGATAACCATCTTTATCCAATTAAGAGGTGACTGGAGAAATTTTGGCAAAGAACTTGTGGTGATCACAGGCTGTGCTGAACTGCAGAACCAGGGCTGAAACATGTCTGAAGGACACAAAAGCAGATCCAGCAAACAGGTGGACATTTTAATAAACAGTAATGAAACAATTTGGATAGCCATATAGAAACAGATGTTTGGATCTATACCATCCATACACAATACACCAGAATAAATGAATCAAAAAAGAAATATAAAAATAAAAGCTGTGAAGTATTTGAGAAAACATGAATAAATTTT
>NW_007172490.1:0-918 GCF_000164805.1 Carlito syrichta | reverse complement strand
CTAAGCAAAAGTTATCATATAATTATAGAGTAAATGGAAAAGGAGGCTGTAAATGTAGAAGATCTACATGCTCATACACCATTAAAGGAATCAGACAGTAATCATCAAGTTGATACATTAATAAATAGCAATTTAAGAGATTATTCAAAATTAATGAGTACTAGAACAGACTGAGGTTAAATAGCCCTTTCTATGGGATGTTATTGTGGCAATGGGTTGGTCAGGGGTGAGGGCCATTATTGGTGGCATCAAAATTTGTAGTGTTTGCCAATGTCTTGTAATAGTAAGATAGGTTTAGTTGTTAAGGCCTAAAAACTCAGAGGTTTTGAACATTAGCATTTAATTCTCATCCCAGTTCCTCTACAGACATGACCATTCTCCAGGGCAGTTCCCTTTAGCATGTTGACTCACAGGTCATAGACTCTACCACTTCCATATGGCACTTCCAAGGTATGTCATGTCACATTCTTCCATGGAGGAAGAAAATACTAGAGGGTCATTTGGGCTTTTTTTTTTTTTTACCATTTCAGACTAGAAATGACATTTTAGTTCATTGATCAGAAATTGTTGCAGAATCCCATTTAATCACAAGCCAGCAAGTCCTATAATATTTTCTGCGTCCAAGAAGGAGAGAATGAATGGATACGGGTGTCTTTGGTAATCTTTACCACCATACATCTTTTAATGCTATTGGAGTTTTATAGATGAATGTGCTAATTTAATGAGAATAACAATAAAATGTATTGCAATAAACATAAGTTCTTAGATGACAGAACCATAAATGATTGTTAAAGGACACTGAGATGTTGAAGCAGCTGTCAGGTAACAACCATGACCTCACGTGGTCCCTCTGTAACATTGCTATTGTCAGGGCAGAATGGATCATGGGTTTAACTCATTTTGTCAACACTGATATCT
>NW_007172489.1:0-728 GCF_000164805.1 Carlito syrichta | reverse complement strand
ACACTGAATACTAAATCATTTTTCTCCTTTCTGGGCAAATGACAAAACTAACTGAATCATATGAAATGAGAAGTGGTAGTAATTATGACTTATTAGAGATACTTAAAATCATAACCATTAGTGACAATGATAGACAGAGTTATACAGGACAGATGGGAGACTAAAACAAAACAAACAAATACAAAAGCATTCTAAAAGAACACAAAAGTGAGAAACCCAAGACAATAAAATTATTTTCTTGAAACAAACCAAACCAAAAAAAAAGAATAAAGAGGAGAGAAATTGATTCCCTGGTATATGGACGGAATGTTTGTGTCTCCCAAAATTTGTTTGTTGAAGTCATAATCTCCATTTTCATAATATTAGGAGGTGGGGCCTTGGAGAGTTAATTAGGTTTAGATGAGGTCATGAGAGTGAACCTCAAGGACAAAAGTAATTTCTTTATAAGAAAAAAAAGAGAGCAGAGAGCAGAGCGCTCTCTCTCTCTCTCTCTCTCTCTCTCTCTCTCTCTCTCTCTCTCTCTTTCTGTGTCTCACTCTCATTCTCTGTCTCTCTGTCTATATCTTTTCTGTGTCACTCTCTCTCTGTCTCTCTCTCTTTCTCCCTCTCTCATGCAAATACAATGAAAAGACAGCTGTCTAAAAGCCAAAGAGGACCCTCCTAAAACCCCCACCATATTGATACTCTTCTCTTTGAACATTCCAGTCTCAATGGCTGTTTTTTTAAAG
>NW_007172488.1:0-1160 GCF_000164805.1 Carlito syrichta | reverse complement strand
TCAGCCTTCCAAATAGCTGGAACTACAGGCACGTGCTACCACACCAGTTAATTATTGTTTTATTGTAGAGACGAAGTCTCACCATATTGCCCAGGCTGGTCTTGAAACCAAGGTGCTAGGATACAGGCTTGAGACACTGCACTTGGCAAAAGTGACATCTTATAGTGGTTTTGATTTGCATTTGCTATTAGGAATGAAATGTTGAACTTCCTTTCGTGTGTTTATTGGCCATTTTATACCTTATTTAAATTATTTACTCATTTTTTATTTGGGTTATTGTTCTTCTTGTTGTTGAATTGTAATAGTTCTTTATATATTCAGGATACTAGACCCTTATTCAATACATAATTTGCAAATGTTTTCTTCCATTCTGTGAGTTGTCTTTTCACTTCCTTGACAGTATTCTTTGATGTACAAAAGTTCTCAATTTCAATAAAATACAACTTTTTTTTCCTTTGGTTGCTTGTGTTTGAAGTGTCATATCTAAAAAACAATTGCCTAGCCCAGGGTCACAAAAATTTGCACTTATATTTTCTTCTATTTTTTTAAAAATCATTTTAGCGGGAGACGGGGCAAGATGGCGACGGCATAGGTGAACTGGTGAGATTCTCTGAACGTGAGTTCCCAAAAAGGCTATCACTTCGCTACCCCCATCCCCCAGCCCACCACCAACCGCGCTGGGGGCAGGCCCAGGAACTTCAGTCCCACGCAAGGCCAGATATTGCGCCCCCGCCCCACTGCTGCCGTTCTACTCGTGTGTGGAAGTCTCCGGTCCCAGCCCCCTCCAGATCCCTTCCCGGCTGCATTGTCTCCAGCCCGGGCACCCGGCATCAAGCCGCCGGTCACACAGGGAGGCTCTGGGCACCCACCCCTCAGAGACGCTGGTTCCATTTCTGGCTGAAGTCCTCTGTTGGGTCCCAGTGCCACTCTCGCTGTCTAGAGCCTGCCCTTTGGAACTTTGGAGCTCTGGAACTCCGGGTCCACCCTGCCTGAGGCACTCAGCGTGAGACCCCAAATCAGAGGACCCAGACAAGCGGAGAAAACAGATCTGCTTAAACTGCCTTGCCATTCTCCAGGAAGAGACTTCCATTGCCCTGCCCACCTAGCAACAAACTTTACCTCATTTCCTAAGGCCAGGTATTGCAGCGTGCGGGGAAGTT
>NW_007172487.1:0-11262 GCF_000164805.1 Carlito syrichta | reverse complement strand
CTTAATGCCAATAGCATGAAAAATTGTCACCAAGCCAAATGTGGTGGCTCATGCTTGATTTTTCAGCAATTTGTTAGACCAATTTGGGAGGATTGCTTGAGTCCAAGAGTTCACGACAAGCTGGGACACAGCTGGGACAACATAGTAAGAATTCATCTCTACAAATGAAAGTAGTAAAAAAAAAAAAAAGGTTAACTGGGCATAGTGGTGTGTGCCTGTAGTCCCAGTTACTTGGGAGACTGAGACAGAAGAAACTACTGAGCCCAGGAGGTCGAGGCTGTAGTGAACCAGGATCCTGCCGCTACACTCCAGCCTGGCTGACAGAGGGAGACCCTAAAGTCAACCCTGAGAGTATGTTGGGAATTGTAATATGCTCTTCTATAATTTTTAATGGAAAAATCCCAAACCCAAGAAATGAATATAAATGCAATTCCAGGCAAAATGATTTTTTGAAAGAATCCACTAGAGGCAGATCAATAGACTGAGGCCACCCAGTGTTCCCAAAGAGAACAGATTCAGCACATGATTGATTTAATGTAAATAAATGTAAAACATGTTAGGAATCAAAACTCCATGAGCAAGAGTCCAGAAAAATTCTCACCCATGCCAGAATTGAATCAAATCTGATTGAGTTATAAAGGAGGGGCAGAATGTGAATGAGGTGGGTGGAGAGATCTTCCTCAATAAAAACCCCTTGGAGGTCGGTCTCACTGCAGATCTGAATTGTCCCTGGAAGCAGCTGGAGGTCAGAAGAGAACCTGGTGGAAGAGAGGTGAGTTCAGTTGTATGGAATTGTTTATACTACTCAAATTTTGACAAAGAGAATAGGCTGGGAATGGAGTCATTTCTTAACTAGGCAAGCGTTCTCTGAGGTCAACTCTATGCCATGAACCCTGTATACACTTGGGGACACTGGAACCTCTTTTCTGACAGAAGTAGGTAGGATTTAGTTTTTCACTACCCAGGCTAGAGCAATGACGATCTTGATTTTCTTGACTACCATCAGAAATTGTCAAACTTTATGAGATAGTAAATAGAGTTTCAGCCACTGACTTGTTCAATCCCTCAGATTTTACTAAGGGTTTTGCTTAATTTTGCAAGTTTTTTATCCCATGGCACAAGGGAACTACTATAATAACTCTACTCTCTGTTTCTATGATGTCAATATTTTCAGATTCTGCACTAGTGAGAGCATTGATTTTTTAAAAATCATTCTCTGATTGACATTTTACAAGAATGGTACCCTCAAGATTCATCCATATTGCTGCAAATGGCAGAATTTTCCTCATTCATTTGGTTGAATAATACTTCACTGTACATATACCACAATTTTTAAATCAATTTTTTGCCTACAGATAGTTGGGCTGTTTTCATGTTTGGGCTATTGTGAATAATGCTTCTCTACTGTTTTTGCTACTGATTGTACCAATTTATGTTCCCACCAACATTGTATAAAAACTCCTTTTTCTCCACACCCTTACAAACACTTTTTTCTTGTCTTTTTGATTATGGCCAATTAAACACATGTGACATAATATCATCCTATAATTTAATTTGCATTTTCCTGATGACTACTGAAGTTGGGCAGTTTTAGAAATTTGTCTATTTGCATGTGTTCTTCAGAGAAATGCTTATTGAGGTCCTTGGCCCATTTTAAAATGAGAACATTAGTTTTTTTATTGAGTTGTTTGGGTTTCTTAAATATTTTGGATAAATACTAGCACTTTGAGAGGCCAAGGCGAGTGGGTTGCCTGAGCCTGTGGGTTTGAGACCAGCCCAGGCAATACTCTTTCATCACACCCTTACAAACATTTTTTCTTGTCTTTTTGATTATGTCCATTTTAAGTCATGTGACATAATATTGCACTATAATTTAATTTGCATTTTCCTGATGACTACTGGAGTTGAGCACATTTTTAGAAATTTCTCCATTTGCATATGTTCTTCAGAGAAATGTTTATTGAGATCCTTTGCCCACCTTAAAATGAGAACACTAGCTTTTTTATTGAGTTGTATGAATCTCTTTTGGATATTTGTATCCAAAAGAGTTATATGAGTCTCTTTTGGATATTTATTTTGGATAACTCTTAGCACTTTGGGAGGTTGAGATGAGAGGATTTCCTGAGGCTGTGGGTTCAAGAACAGACTGGGCAACTTGCTGAGACCTTATCTCAGCAATAAATAAAAAAGTTAGTAGGGCGTAGTAGTGCATGTCTGTAGTTACAGCTCCTTGGAAGCCTGAGGTGGAAGGATGGCCTGTGTCCAGCAGGTCAACGCTAGGGTGGTTGTGAGCATGCACCTGCACTCCAGACTGAACATAGATGTGTGTTTATTTCTTAGTGCTAGTGATAAAAATAGACAGCAATATCCTTATGCAAGTAAAGATAAAAGTGCCCCAGAGACTCTTAACTATTCAGCTCATGGGAATTCTCATACTGGGCTCCTTTCCCCCAGACGTTGGCCATGGCGGAACACTTCAAAGATGTGAGTCAGTGCTATGTCTGCCGAACTTATCTTGAAGATCCTGTGCGACTGAAGTGTGGGTACGTCTGCTGCCTCCAGTGTGTCAACTCTCTGCCTAAGGAGCTCAACGGGGAAGGTGTCCTGTGCCCCTTCTGCCCTGTGGTCTCTCAGAAGAAGGACATCAGGCCCATCTCCCAGCTGGGGAAGTTGGTTTCCACGGTCAAGGAACTAGAGCCCCAACTGAGAGCTGCTCTGCAGATGAATCCAAAGATGAAGAAATTCCGAGGTAAGAAATCTGTGCAGCCTGTCCTCAACCTATACTGGGTCCTGGAAAAAGCAGCTTTTGTCCATTACATCTCAGCATTAGCTAACCTCTGCAAGCTACAATTTTTGTGCTCCCAAATAATAGCTGTGTGCATGACTCAGTACAGGTTTTCAACGAATCTGTGGAGCTTATAATAATTATGAGAGCAAAGAAGCTTTTTCCTTCGTGTATCTTATGCATTAAAAGGAAATATTTAATCAAAATATTCAGTAATTGAGCCTGGCATGGTGGCTGTACCAGTAATCCCAACACTCTGAAAAATTGAGGGGGGAGGATTGTTTGAGCCCAGGAGTTCGATACCAACCTGGGTGGCAGAGTGAGAACTTGTTTCTAAAAAACAAATAACAACCAAACAATAATCAATGATTTAAGGGGAAAAAAGCTTCTACTATGACTATAGTGAATTTGTAGCAATTATTAATATATTTCATGCATTCTCTACATTAAACTTGCCCTAATTATGGGGCTGGAGAATATTCATAGAAAATTGTGATTTGAGTAAAAAAAGTGGAATACACAAGTGATAGTGAATAAAATATTTGGGTCCTTTTCTTCATAGTGGAAAAAAATCAGGAGATTCTACTGTGTGTTTCTGATGAACTACTATTTTTTTTCTCCATAGTGGACATGACCTTGGATGTGGACACGGCGAACAACCACCTCATCATCTCTGATGACCTGAGGAAGGTCCGTTGTGGTTGTTTCAGACACAACAGGGAGGAGCATGCTGAGAGGTTCAACCCTGCACTGTGTGTCCTGGGTACCCCTCAGTTCACATCTGGGCGCCATTACTGGGAAGTGCACATGGGCACAAGCAATACCTGGGATGTGGGTGTTTGCAAAGAATCTGTGAACCGGCGAGTAACATTCACACTTTCTTCAGAGTTCGGCTTCTGGACTGTGGGTCGTAGGGCAGGACCATGCCTCTGGGCCAGCACTGGGTCTATGACTCCTCTCTGGGTGGGCCCCTGGGTGCAACACGTGGGGGTTTTCCTGGATATGGATATGGGGATCCTCTCCTTTTATAACCTTAGGGATGGATCCCATATCTTCACATTCACCAAAGTTTCTGCTCCTGAGCCACTGCGTCCATTTTTTGCTCATGGAGATGTCACTTGTGATGATCAAGGGTTTCTGAATGTCTGTACTGGGATAAATTAGGATATTTTCAGTTGTGCAATTCACCCTCGGCAAGGCATATCGACCTTTAGACACACACACATCTGAAGGAAATGGCTGTATGCTCAAGACAAAAGCCAGGAAATTTCTGCTTGGTACCTGTATGGTACAAAGTATAGAAGATAAACATTTGTTTTTCAATGAACGATGAATACTGATTATATTGATTAGGAAATTGTTGCATATCAGATATGAGGTAGTGT
Organism: Carlito syrichta; assembly: GCF_000164805.1. Taxonomy (NCBI): domain Eukaryota; kingdom Metazoa; phylum Chordata; class Mammalia; order Primates; family Tarsiidae; genus Carlito; species Carlito syrichta. The sequence continues at coordinate 7,092 of NW_007172487.1, read as the reverse complement.
CATGTTTTTGGAATTTATGTTTGCATTTCTGCTCCACGAAATATTTTTGTTTGCAGATTAATTTGCCGATGTTTTCCTTTTTATTTCTGTAAGATTAATTCAATGTGTTATGAGGATATAAACTAAATACTGATATAAATATGACCCCACAGATTGATTTATAAATGATCAAAATCCACATGCTATAAAAACAGGAATGTATGTGGGTCTGTGTTCATTTTTTCCCGGTAACTGAGACACATATTCATTTCAGATGCATGTTGAACATTCACCAGGGTAGACACATGGTCAGAGACACACCACGTGGACATTAAAACTGAAATAGTATGCACCCTGCTCTATAATGCCAACAGAATTAAATGAGAAATCAGCAACAAGAAAAAATTCATAAAATATTAAACCCTCACATGTATGAACATGACATGACCACTTCCAAAATACAGATCAGAGGTGACATTAGAAAAAAATTGCAAAATAATCTGATTTGCTTGAACTCTGTTTCACAAGATGAGCAGAAGCTGCTGCAGCTGAGAAGAAAACTAACAGTAATAAACACAAAGTGGTAGAGGGAAATTCCCTCATCAGGGCTTAAGCTTCCATTTTACGTGAGCGAGCTGAGGAATTCAAGGACAAGTTAAACAGAAGGAAGGAAATCACTGCAGGGGCAAACAAGAGAACTCTAAATGTCAACACATAATGTCAAGTTTAAAAATTTTGAAACAAGCCGGGCTCGGTGGCTCAGCCTGTAATCCCGCACCTTTGGGAGGTTGAGGTGAGTGGATTGCCTGAGCCCGTGGGTTCGAGACCCATCTGGGCAACTTGTTGAGACCTCATCTCTACAATAAATAAAAAATGAGCTGGGCGTGGTAGCTCATGCCTGTAATTCCAGCTACTTGAAAGACTGAGGCAGAAGGATCGCCGGAGCCCAGCAGGTCGAGACTGTGGTGGCCGGAAGCGGCCACTGCACTCCAGTCTGGGCAACAGAGTGAGACTCCAACTCAAAAAAAAAAAAAAGTTTTGAAACATTTTCCCAAGATCACTATAGTGAATCTTTAGCTATAGTAAAAGACGGTGAGGGCGAATTAAGGGAATGAGGGAGAAGGAGGGAAATATGTAGAGGGGAAAAGAGAGACAGATGAGGGTGGGGGAAGGAGAAAGATGGAGAAAGAGGGGAGGAGGGGAGACAGAGGTGGGGGGGAAAGAGAGACAGAGACCTGTAACTTAATCACAATAACACAAGGGAGAGATCGGCAGTCATGGGACACTGCTGGTGATGGGAGGCTGCACTTAACAACATAAAGTGTCCTAAAGGAGGGGAAGTGGGGACCAGCTGGCCCAAACATCACCTGCTCATAGATTACTTCTGTTCCCAATCCTGACTTATAAACCACATCTCTACAATAAATTTATTAATGAAATAAAAACATAAATAGTAAAACATCTCAGAGAATAAGGATATAAAGAAAGTAAATAATTTTGAACTTCTAGGCAATGTGTTTTATTACCAAATAATAAAAAAAAGTTAAAAAAAGATGTGTTTATAGAGTGAAAAAGTTATGAGCTAAGGTAAATCCTGAGGAAAAGGCTTTTGTGAATCTATGTAGTCTATGTGTGCGTTGTGTATAGAGACTGCAGTATGTCCAGAGACGTCCTAGGCCCTCACACTTAATCATCACCCACCCCCTGACTCACCCAGAGCAGCCTCCAGTCCCCAGGCCCCCTTTCATGGCAAATGCCCTGTTCAGGTGCACAATTCACCTTTATTCCCTTTGCTATGTTCTGAGATGCTTAGAGACACACATGCTCACCACTGTGTGCAGTGGCCTACAGGACTCAGCAGAGAGACATGCCCGACCCCAGGAGCAATCGTCTGCACCACGACATCCAGGGGTGTAGGAGGCACTGCCATCTAGGTCCAAGTTCACTCTGTGATGTTCACACAGTGACCGAATGACTTCATGGTACACATCTCAGAGCACATCCCTGTCATTAAGTGATGCATGACTCTGCACGTGGGAGGACACACCATGTAACCTGTTGAGATCAGCTTTTCCACTCAGCGTGATCCATCCAAGCCACTGTGTGTAACAATAGTTCATTCCTTCTCTTTGCCAAGTTGTGGTCCACGGTATGGATTGAATCACATTTTAATCTTTCACCCATTTGAGGACATTTAAAGTGTTTCCAGTTTGGGGCCATTGCAAATAAAACTACTATGAAAATTTGTGTACAGTCTGATCATGTTTCTATTTCTCTGAGATAAATGCCTAGAAGTACATTGCTAGGCTGTATGATAAGTGTATGCTCAGTTTTACAGGAAACAAACTGCTTTTAGGCATAGCTGTACCCACATTATCTTATAAACTTTCCTCAAAGGTTTTTCTGACATCATAAAATAATATGATCTGTAGCTAGTGGTATTATAAATTCAGGCCCACTATTGAATATTGCTAGATTACCAGGGATCTTGACAGGATTGGCAAAATTTTCCGTTGGGATAATAGAAATAGGACTGAGTTAGACCTTAGGTTTTTGTCTGAAGGTTAGGAAAAGGAAGGTTGAAGAGAAGGGTGGGTTTCTGTTTAATGTTCATGTAAAGCATTTGAAAGAACCGTACTCAAATTTGACTCCATAGCTTGAGATCCCGATTTGTCAAGGGAGCTGTCATTGGGATGCTGGTAGAGTGAGGTGGAGAATTGAAGGGAAAGGGACAGGTGTGCTTCAAGCTGAGACCAGTGGGATAAAACGGTCTTCAAGGTGGCAACGATGGCAATTCTGATTAGACAACATGAGAAGAATGAAAGACATTGAGGTGGATGAGATAGATAGGTGAGCCTTTGTAGTAGGAGGGGAGAGTGGGCCTATATCATATCCATTTAGTGAAATATTAACTTTTCTTTCCACAGTGGATGTAACCTTGGATGTGGACACAGCCAACGATTTTCTCATCATTTCCAATGATTTGAGGAGCATTCAAAGTGAGCGTATCAAACAGAATTGATCCCAGGAAACTGAGAGATTCAAGTATGCAATGTGTGCCCTGGGCTTCCCTCAGTTCACCTCTGGCCATCATTACTCGGAGGTGGACGTGGAACAAAGCAAATCCTGGGACCTGGGATTTGCAGAGAATCGGTTCCCTGAGAAAGAGCGATCCCACTGTCTACAGGACTTGGATTTTGGACCCTGATCTTGAGACAGGGAAAGTACTCAGGCAACACAACACCTCTGACTGTCTTGAGTGTGAATTCCAGATTATGCAGAGTAGAGATCTTCCTGGATATTGGGAACATTTCTTTTTATGACATTTGGGATGGAACTCACATCTTTACATTTACCAACATTTCTTCTTCAGAGCCATTGCGTTCTTTCTTTTCTCCTTCAAGTCCAAAAAATGGCTCCCTGAGTATCTGCCCTGTGATGAATGCCAACCTTCCTGTCCTCCATCATAACCACACATAGACCAGTCAATTCAAGACAACAAAGCACTTCTATGGCAATGGTCCTTGTTCATCGCTATGACCTCTCTGTTGCTATGTGCATTTGACTAAGAGGAACACAGGACATTTTATCACCCAGGAACACAAATTGGATTCATTTGAGAATAAATTGTATTTTAAATATAAAATATTGTCATGGCCATTCTCTTTTGGGCTATGTTTATATCTCTCCCCCATCCCTATCCTGAGCTTTCAACTTAGTTACTAAATCATATAGTTGGAAAAATGTTGAGAACAACTAACACCCAAAGTCAATCCTGAGAGTATGTTAGGAACTCTAATAAGCTCTCCTCTAATTTTTAGTGGAAAAATCCCCCACCCAAGAAACGAATATAAATGCATTTCCAGGAAAAATGATATTTTGAAAGAATCCACTAGAGACAAATCAATACACTGGGTTTTGGTGTTTTTCACAACAGAACAGTCGGGCATGGTGGCTCATGTCTGAAATCCCAGCACATTTGGAGGCTGACATGAGAGGATTGCTTGAACCCAGAAGTTCAAGACCAACCTGGGCAACACAGTGAGACCTTTTTGCTACAAAAAAACAATTAGATGGGCATGGTGTTTTATCTGCAGTCCCAGCTACTTGGGAGTCTGAGGTGGAAGGAGTACGTGAGCCCAGAAAGTCAAGGCTGTGATGAATTGTGATGATGCCACTGCCCTTCAGCCAGGTTGACAGTCAGATCCTGACTCTGAGTGAGTAAGGAAGTAAATAAATAAATAAATAAATTTACAAACCCTAAGATACTTTCCAAATTAAGCTTCTTAAAATAATGAGCTAGGAAAACATGTAAATGTGTGTTTCTATGTATATGTATGCATAGACATATGGTAGTTTTTCTAGCTCACAAAAATGAAGAGAGTCAAGGTGCAAGATTTGGAATAAAATATGGTAAACATATTTTATTATTATGCTGAAATATAGTTGTGAGAAGGCAATTATATTTGCCTCGCTGGCACACTGCTCACCTCCTGCAGTGTGGGCCTGGTTCCAACTCTCCATGGCCTGGAACTGGTCCTCATCAGGGGATTGAAGACTCCTGCTCTAAGGAAAACATTTGGCCAATTTGGCAGAGGTGAAACCAAAAATGGCAGAAGCACTAAAAGGTATCAAAATGGAGAAGTTCAAAAACTGTTCTGAGTAATGGAACAAACATCGTGATAGGTATATTGCATCAAATAGAGAGTTCTTTGATGTGACTGAGATTTAAACATGTAATAATAAATATACAATTTTTTATCAGTAAATTTTGGTTTTTTGGGTGCCCCTCATCTGTGAAATCATAAGAGTAACCAGCAAACATCAGCAAATAATTACTTTGGAAATGATATATAACTTAATCACCTTGCCAGATTGTAATCATATCCCATTTCCCCCTCCCCTCCGCAAACTATTCCAGGTTGGTCTTCTCACTACTCAAGTCTGATCACCTATGACTAATATCATCAGGACCATTTTTGTGCATTTTAAAAAAGAAAAAACCCTCAATTTATATATGTTGTGATGTGTGGAACATAGCAAGATTATAACAGTTATCTTTCATCTTAAATTTTGGATAGCACAACTGTTAAAGACAAGACATTCACTAGCTGATTAATAGTCAGGCAACAGTTGGAAATTTCTTCAACCAAATTTCTAGGTGAGAATCTTCACATTTGAGAACAATGGCCTTGTGGAGAAGTGAGTGTCGTCTAGTAAGTATGATTTTTCATAAAGACTTCTGAATAGCTTTAACTGACTTTCTTGATGGAAATCGTCCATGGGAAGATTTTATTTTCATGATCAAAACTGAGGTTGATGAGATAGTTCATGACTATAATTCCAGCATTTTGGGAGGCCAAGGTGGGAGAATCACTTGGGCCCAGGAGTTTGAGACCAACATAGCAAGACCATGTCTCTATTAAAAAAAAATTAACTGGGCATGGCAGTGTGCACTCATAGTTTCAGCTACCTAGGAGGCTGAGGTGAGCTGTGTTTATGCCACTGCACTCCATCCTGGGAAACAGAGTAAGATCCTGGCTCTAAAATAAAAGAAATTAAGTAAAATAAGGTAAGTTAAAAATTGAAGAAAATGACTGACGGTACTGGGAAACTATGGAGGGGGAGGGGGATGGGATTAACAGTAGCAAATACCTGTCTGGGGCTGGGAAAACACCTCTTATCAACAGGGTGCCTGAATGAAACGTAATTGTACACCTAACCCTTAACTGTACCCCACAAAACCATAATAAAAAATACTGATTAATTATTTTAAAAAAATTGAAATTGGCTTCATGCATTAGGAAGAATTAATAATGTTGCTCAATGTCAAAAAAAGTTTCCAACTGATCCTTCTCTCATGTCTTATCATCAACAGGCATAACATCAAGATCTAATCTAATAAATATATGACAATATTTTACCTATATTAATTTTTAAAAGTCTCCAGATACAATCATCTCCATTCTTTGTGGTAAAATCCTTAATGCCAACAGGATTAAAAATTCTCACCAGACCAAGTGTGGTGTCTCAAGCTTCATATCTCAGCACTTTGTGTGGCTGAGGTGGGAGGATCACTTGCCCAAGAGTCCTAGACTAGCCTAGGCAACATAGTAAGACCTTATATTACAAATGATAATAGTAAAAAAAACAACTAGCTGGGCATAGTGTCATGTGCCTGTAGTCTCAGCTACTTGGGAGGCTGAGGCAGAAGGATCATCTGAGCCTAGGTGGTCAAGGCTGTGGTGAGCCATGATCATATTACTACAATCCAACCTGGAGGACAGAGTGAGCCCTAAAGTCAACCCTTAGGATATATTGCGAATTTTAATATGCGCTCCTGTCGTTTTTAATAGAAAAATCCCTAACCCAAACAGTGAATATATATGCAATTCCAGTACAAATGAAACTTTGAAAGAATCTACTGGAAACAGGTCAATACACTGAGCTCAGTGTTTTTTCACAACTGAGGCCACTTGGTGTTCCCAAAGAGAACAGAAAGTCTGTTCATGATTGGCTTAAGCAGATATAAAACACATGAGGGATCCGTGGTCCATGAGCAAGAGTCAAAAAAATAATCACCCATGTCAGAACTAAATCAAATCTGATTGAGTTAAAGAGGAGGGGCAGAATGTGGATGAGGTGGGTGGAGAGATCTTCTCCACTAAAAGCCCCTTGGAGGTCAGCCCCACTGCTGATCTGAATTGTCCCTGAAAGCAGCTGGAAGTCAGGAGAGAACCTGGTAGAGGAGAGGTGAGTTCAATCGTGTGGGATTACTTATACTCTACATTTCTACAAAGAGCAGACAAAGATAGTAGGCTGGGAATGGAGTACTTTCTTAACTAAGCAAGTGTTATCTGAAGCCATCTCTATGCCTTGAACACTGTATACACTAGGAGACCATGGAACCTTTCTTCTGACAGAAGTAGGTAGGACTGTGAAAAACTATTTCACTACCCAGGCTAGAGAAATGACATTCTTTATTTTCTTGACTATAACCAGAACTTGTCAACCTTTATGAGATGGCAAATAGAGATTCAGCCACTGACTTATTCAACCTTTCAGATTCTTCTATGGGTTTTGTTTTATTTTCCAAATTTCTCTCCCCATGGC
>NW_007172486.1:0-574 GCF_000164805.1 Carlito syrichta | reverse complement strand
GTGAAGAACTTGGGTGCCAGTTATTTTTGGTGACATTTTCTGTGATTCCACTCTCCATTTTCCCCCACCGAACTCCTCCCACTGTCCCGTCCCAGAGCCCATATCCTTCTTCCTTGGAGACATTTGTGCTTGGCTTATAGAGCCATCTGTAACTGTGTTGGCAGTCAGTCTGCCGGACTCTTTAGGCTGCAAACATTTTGAGGGTGGGGTCAGAGTTTTGGTCATCGTGTCTGGTTCATAGAAGCTCCTCAAAAGGTATTTATCGATGCATAAAAGGAAAAAGATTGAGAAAGTACCCCTCACAGTTGGGAATATATATATATATATATATATATTTTTTTTTTTTTTTTTTTTTTGAATAGGAGTCTTACTCTGTTGCCTAGGCTGGAATGCAGTGGCATGCTGCTCACAGCCACCGCAGCCTTGACTTGCTGGGCTCATTCGATCCTTCCGCCTCAGCATTCCAAGTGGCTGGAACTACAGGCACATACTATTTTTTTGATTTATTGTAGAGATGAGGTCTCTCCAAGTTGCTCAGGCTGGTCGAAGTTCCCTGGGCTCAGGCAATCAATCC
>NW_007172485.1:0-996 GCF_000164805.1 Carlito syrichta | reverse complement strand
AGCAAATATCTGTCTGGGGACGGGGAAACACCTCTTATCAATAAGGGTGCCTGAACGAAATGTATTTGTATACCTAACCCTTAATTGTACCCCACAATACCATAATAAAAAATACTGATTATTAAAAAAAATAAAAAAGAAAAAGAAAAAGAAAACAACAACAAAAAATAAATCAGCTGTTGAGAGACATTTTTTTCTAAATCAACTATAGAATTAATTTTCAAGTTCCAAGATGAATCCTTTGATGTTTTATTCGTAAATACTTTGCATCCATAGACTTTATATTAGTGTTAAAATAATTATTATAAATACTATAGTCATGATTTGGTTTATTACTTTAAGTAAAACTTTATAGTTTTATGTTTTGGAGAGTTCATTGATCTAAAAACTTTTAGTAAGTTTATTATGCTGAGGTGCTTTTCTGACTTTCTTTTGATAATAATGAATAACATTGTATAATGCTATTTTCAAATAGGCCACTGCTGATTATTAAGAAAGTTGATTTTTTTCTTCCTATGTAGAAGTCTTAATAACCTTTCACTTTTATTTCTCATAAAAACTCTAAGAAAGAATAAAAAATGTTAAAAATCAAAAAAATTAAAACAGAAATAAAACCTGCCTTTAATAAGCTTATAAATAAGTAGGTATAGCTGAAGAAAAAAGCCATGACCTTGAAGAAATGATATAAAGTAAAGAATAAAATATAACAGAATAGTCAATAATTAATGAACAATTATAAAAGACATAATAGGAATGCCAGAAAGAGAAGAGATAAAGTGAGAAAAAAATTGGAAGTGATAATGACTGAAGATTTCCTGAAATTAATAATAAGTAGTAAACCACAGTTTCTGCAAACTTAGAAAACGAGAAGCAGTGTGAATACCAAAAATCTATACCTGAGCATATTATATTGAAATTGCACAAAGGTAAAACAGAGAGAAAAAATGCTAGAAAGAAGCAGGAGGTAAAAAGGGTATATTTGCAATAAATTTCTGA
>NW_007172484.1:0-773 GCF_000164805.1 Carlito syrichta | reverse complement strand
TTAAGCCATTGTCAGACCTGGTGTTGGCGAATATTTTTTCCCAGTCTGTAGGCTGTCTCCTGCTCTCTTGATGGTTTCTTTGGCTTTGCAGAAGCTTGTCAGTTTAATAAGGTCCCACTTGTTTATCTTCTCTCTTATGACCTGTGGGTTTCGGGTTTTGTTCAGGAATTGGAAGCCAGTTCCGATTTCCATGAGGGTATTTCCTTCCTTTTCTAAGGTTCTTATGGTTTGAGGTTTTACATTTAGGTCTCTGATCCATTTGGAGTTAACCTTTGTGCATGGGGATAGATAGGGGTCCTGTTTCAATCTTCTGCATGTGGTCAGCCAGTTTTCCCAGCGCCATTTACTGAATAGGTTCTCCTCTCCCCAGTGGTAGGTGGTGGAGGCTTTGTCAAAGATGAGTTGGTTAAGAAATTGAGGTTTTTCTTCTGGAATCTCAATTCTTTTCCATTGGTCTATATGCCTGTTCCTGTACCAATACCAAGCTGTTTTGATGATTGTAGCTTTATAGTAAAGTTTGAAGTCTGGTAATGTGATACCACCTGCTTTTTTTTTTTTTTTTTGCAGAGGATTGTTCTGGCTATTCTTGGACATTTGTATTTCTATAAGAATTCCTGTGTTGTCTTTTCTAGGTCTGAGAAGAATGTTGCTGATAATTTGATGTGTATTGCATTGAATTTGTAGATTGCCTTAGGGAAAATGGACATCTTCACAATGTTGATCTTCTGATCCATGAGTATGGGATATTTTCCCACTTGTTTTTGTCATCTTTG
>NW_007172483.1:0-481 GCF_000164805.1 Carlito syrichta | reverse complement strand
CGGGCTCAGGCAGTCCACTCACCTCAGCCTCCCAAAGCGCGGGATTACAGGCTGAGCCACGGAGCCCGGCTCGCCTCTCCTTTCTTGTCCTCAGTATCCCCATTTGTCCAAAGAGGTAGTTGGGAAGGGGATGATCCATTTTTTGTTATGTTTACTCTGACATGTTTACTCCTATTGCTAATGGACAGAGTACACCTGCTGGCTCCCATACCTAAACACACTGGGGAAATAATAGTATCACTGCATCACACAATTCACATCCAAATGGGAATTTACAGTTAGAACCTTCCAGATGCATTATGCTAGAGACTGAATGTTTATATCCCTCCCATATTCATATCCTAACTCCCAAAAGTCATGATATTGGGAGGTAAGGTTTTGGGGATGTGAATAGCCTTCGTGAATGGGATTAGGACGCTTATAAAAGAGACTAGACTGCCTTGGGTCCATCTGCCATGTGACGACACAGCGAGAAGACAGT
>NW_007172482.1:0-327 GCF_000164805.1 Carlito syrichta | reverse complement strand
CCACCTGGGCTGGAGGCAATCCACAACTTCAGTCCTTGACGCCCCTTCAGGGAAGATCTGCTGGGATCGCTGCCACCTCTCCTGCGACCGAGAAGTTCTCCCCGCTGTAAGTTTCCTGCTGTCTGTTGTGAGGCAGGCAGCCATCTTGCCATCTTTAGCTTCTGCCGTCCTTGTCTGGCCCCACCCCCTCTGGGGCGAGCAGCTGAGATAGCACCACCTGCTGTCGATTCAAGGTAACAACACCGAAACGGGAGAAATAAGCTTGAGAAAGACATAGGCCAGAGTGGTGAACAGAGGGTGATCTGAACTGTCCTTCACAGCAGACCA
>NW_007172481.1:0-2011 GCF_000164805.1 Carlito syrichta | reverse complement strand
ATCCAGTGGTGGGTGGTCTCTGCCTGTCTGGGTTTCTACCCCTTGTCCTGTCATTCTGCTTGCTGTTAAACTGTATGGTCAGTGGCCTGCTCATCTTGCCTCCAGCTGACCAGTCATTAACTCCTGTAGTGAGCAGTGACTGAAGGTGCTGCCCTGGGGGCTGGGGACTTAGTGGGAAGGTGACAGGTGGACCCTGCCCTCTCAGAGTTGACAAGGCACAGGGAGCACAGGCTGAGTCATGGAAAGAAGCTCAGTGCAGGGTGTGGGCCGGAGAGGGGATGTGAGTGGGCAGGAGGCCCTCTGGGGCTGTCTCCTCCCGAATCCACACAGAATTCAGTCAGCATGCCTCCTTGTCTTCTCTGATCTCTGAGAGTTTCTTGGTGTTTATTTTTCATGACTTGATATTTTTGAAGAGTTCTGGCTAGCTACTTTGTAGAATCTGTCTCAACTTTGGTTTCTGTGGTGTTTTCCATTATTAGCTGTGGGTTATGGATTTTGGGGAAGAATGTCGCATGGTAAAGTGCCCTTCTCGTCTCACCCACCAGTGCACATGCAGTCCATGTGACACAGGGTGACATGACTGCTAGGTTCAGGGCTGTAGGATTGTCCACAGTACAGTCTCAAGCCCACCACCCAGGGAGGGGAATTAAGGAAGCACACCCAGGAATTTGTGTTCATAAGTCAAAATCATCACAGCAAGTCCTAAAAATTTTACAAGGTATTTAGAGACTGTGCAACCACTCTCTTTCCTTTACAGTTCTGCCCACCATCTTTGCATCCACTGGGGGATGGTTCCTGTGGCTGCTACCACCATGATGTTCTCGTGGTGATTTATATTTCCCTCATTCCTTCTACGTTGATGACTTGGGATTCTTCTATAAAGAAGATTTGTCCCTTCTCCCCCATTTATTTATCTATTCAATCATTTATATCAATATGGGTTCATAGATATTTATTCTATGGGTACAATCTAATATAATCGCTATTTATTTTATGTTCATATGGTTTCACTTTTGGCCACTGGGATCTCCTGTGTGCTTCTGACATACCTCATCCTTTTTTATTTTTAAGCACGTCTTTACTTTCTGATACTACAAGGTGCTCCAGGCTCATCTTGTATATTTCCTACCTTAGACCCAGAATCAGATTTTCTCTAAAGATTTCTGGTTCCTTTGAGTAGAGAATGGTATTTAGAAACCAAGGTCTGGGTGGTGGATGTGCTTGTTCCTTCTAGGTCCTCTCAGAGCTAGAAAATTCTCATATTATCATATTCTCAGAGCTAGGAAATATGTGTGTGTCTCCAGCTCATGTCTACACATGCATCTAATTTACTTCTGTGTGGATCTAGGATCTAATTGCATATATACATTTTAAAGTAAGCATGAGAACAGACTCTAATCTAATGCCACAAGGCTCACTCTTGCCTCCCCTTGCTTAATTGTAACTTCTTTCTCAGTGAACTGACTTGTTCTTATCATCTATAATTTATTTACTTACTTTTCAACTCTAGTATATCACAGTTTCAGACTTGATAATCTGTAACCCCATGAGAAACTAGAGACTGTGTGTGTGCCCAGTTCTTTTTGCTGGGCAGTATCCAGTTAAAACATCCTTTCCTGGAATTATTTCGGTCAGTTCCTTTCCTCCCTTCTCTCCGTTTGGTGAAGTTATGCCTTTGATCTTTAATACAGTTAGATCCACTTGTTAGGATCTGTATGCCATCTTGGGAACTCCCACCTTCTGGTTGATGTTATTGATTTGCATACTATATGAATGTGCTTGGGCCGCTGTAACAGAATGCCACAGGCTGGGAGGATTAAACAACAGGCATTTATTTGCTCACAGTTCTGGGGACTGGAAGTCCAAGAGCAAGGTATTAGCAGATTCAGATCCTGGTGAGGGCTCTTTCCCTTGTTATATCCTCACATGGCCTTTCCTCTGTGCACGTGGAAGAGAGAGATCTCTGGTGTCTATTCTTCTTATAAGGATACCAGTTGTATTGGGTCAGAGC
>NW_007172480.1:0-679 GCF_000164805.1 Carlito syrichta | reverse complement strand
ACTCTAGGTCTGACAAGGCTTAACATCCTGGATCTACAAGGAACTGAAACATACTGAAAAGAAGAAAACAAACAACCCCATTATTAAATGGGCAAAAGATATGAACAGACACTTCACAAAAGAAGACATCCGAGCAGCCAACAAACACATGAAGAAATACTCAACCTCACTAATCATCAGGGAGATGCAAATCAAAACCACACTGAGATACCACCTAACTCCAGTCAGAATGGCAATTATCAACAACTCAAAAAATAACAGCTGCTGGAGAGGGTGTGGCGAAAAGGGAACACTGGTGGTGGGAGTGTAAACTAGTGCAACCTCTGTGGAAAGCAGTGTGGCGATTCCTAAAAGCTCTAAAAATCGACCTTCCATATGATCTCACAATCCCCCTACTGGGAATATATCCTGAAGAACTCAAATCACTCTATAAAAAAGATACCTGCACACGTATGTTTATCGCAGCATTGTTCACAATAGCAAGAACCCGGAAACAACCATGCTGCTCATCAAAAGAGGACTGGATTAAAAAATGTGGTACATATACACAATGGAATACTACGCAGTCATAAAAAAGAGCAAAATCATGAATTTCGCAGCAACCTGTATGGAACTAGAGTCTATAATACTGAGTGACCTCTCACAGAAACAAAGATCCGAGTATCAAATGTTCTCACTC
>NW_007172479.1:0-940 GCF_000164805.1 Carlito syrichta | reverse complement strand
CTAGTTTTTTTTCAATCTCTTCATTACTTAAGAAGTCTAGCAATTCTTACTTTACATAATTAATTTCAATGAAATGGTTTTATTTACACATCAATCATTATGTATTTGTGTTTATATATACATATACAAGCATATATATACACAAACACATATTTTCTTAGTAATTAACACCTACCTACTCTGACATCATAGGCATGTGATTGTGTGTTTTCTTACATGCATTCATACACATATATGTGAACAATTCTCTGGAGAGTATATTGTTTATCTTACTGATCTGACCCAAAATGTGAAGCCATTCACCGCCATTTTAGATGGCTTTTATTGGCGCTTTTATTCACAAATATAAATAGAATGAGAAAATATTTTTTATTGTTGCCATGCTATGCCTATATCAAATTATTATGCTAATGAAAGCCCTACGTTTATTGGTGAAGTAAGACTTGCTTTTGTTTGTTCTAAAATTAGATTCTCTGGGTAATACACTTTTCAAAGTTAAAGATAGATAAAAAGAATATGAGGTGTTTGGCTCCATAAAACATTTTTAATTTGTTTGTGAAATACATGCACACATAAACACAGACATACACACACACATACATTAGAACACTTTTTTTTTTCTTTTTTTTTTTCTTTTTTGAGTTGGAGTCTCACTCTGTCGCCCAGACTGGAGTGCAGTGGCCGCTTCCGGCCACCGCAGCCTCGACCTGCTGGGCTCCGGTGATCCTTCCGCCTCAGCCTTCCAAGTAGCTGGAATTACAGGCATGCGCTACCACGCCCTACTGATTTTTTGAATTATTGTAGAGATGAGGTCTCGCTGCCCAGGTGGGTCTCGAATCCGCCGGCTCAGGCAATCCACTCACCTCAGCCTCCCAAAGGTGCGGGATTACAGGGAGTCACCGAGCCGGCTTAGAACACTTCAACAGAACAAACAGATGAT
>NW_007172478.1:0-2082 GCF_000164805.1 Carlito syrichta | reverse complement strand
TTTTTTTTTTTGGCCAAACTCTTAAAAAGAAAAGAAAAGTCAACAGAGAACCCTCATATGTGAAAAGGCAACAATAATATTATTTTTGTGAAATAAGTGGAGGACTCATTGTCTTATTTTCCCTTGCCTGTGTTCTACTCCTTTCTTCAAACCATGTGGCTTAAGATACTACCTCTTTAGAAATGTAGGCATTTAAAGAACAGACTTTTAAAACTGAGATATCTAGTATTTTTTCAGAAATGGATCATTGACTTACATAGTTAATTCTGCCTTAAATAGAAGTTGGCAATCTTACAAAGATAAGATGGAGGAATGAGAAGACATAACATATCTTTAAAAAAATTGCTTTTACATCATCACAGCAAACATTCAACTTACTGAAAGCAAGTCACTGTATCATGTTTTGGACATGCAAGAGATAACTCAGAGTAGGCAGTATGGGACTGATATCTCTGTTGCTTCAAGGAAGGGAAGAAACATGTCTTTGATGACAGACAAACCTGGGCCTTACCACTTCCATTGGAAAACTACATAAAAGTTAGATATCTCTGAGACTGACTTTGTTTGTCTAATTTTTTAAATGGCACACCTTGCAGAATTATTTTGAAGAAATCTAAAGATATAAATAAAAACCCATAGATTGTCTTCTTTCATTTTAATTGGATATTCATAATAAAAGGCATTGCCATTCTTTGTAATTTGATTTTTAAGCAAACAGCTCCTGGTATAGGTTATATGTATTATTCTTAATAATAATTAGAACTTATATTTATTGATTCTGATATGCCTCTTAGGACTTTACATACAGTGTTAGGAATTTACTATTTCTCTTCTAAAGGATGTTTAAACAGTTACCTCTGACTGGAACTACACATAGTGGTTACAGCAGTCCTTAATTTTTGAGACTAATTTATAAATCTTAACTATTATTTTATTCTGAATGCAGCTCTGGCTACCATTTGTTTCTACTGCTATCCACATATAGTCTTTCTTTTACCTGTTACCAGTCCTGATCTTTATCTACCTGAATATATCTTTGCCTAATCTATTAAGAGTAACTAGCTATGCATAGCACTTACAAAATGGTTGAAAGGTCAAGTCTAAAAAGAGTGAACATTATATTATCATACTACAAGATTATAACAGCTGGGTGACTTTCCTAGATCATGATTGACTTATCTTAAATCATGTAAATAGATAAACCAGTAAGACACTCATTATGAAAATGCGCTCAATTGGCATGTGCTATGTGCTTCCAAGATGCCGCTAAGAAGTGATTAAGAAATATGCAACATTGGCTGCTGCTTTCGATGTGGATTTTTCAGGTCAGCCTGGGCTTCCAGAGTGTCAGCTCAAGGGGTCAGTCAGTCAAGTCCCAGAGAGGGTCATCTGGAAGGGCTGGTAAACCTAGCCCTGGAAGTGTTGGCTCTAATGGGCTGGCAAGCCAAGCCATGAGAGTGTTGTTGATTCGGTGGGTTGGGAAGCTTAACCCCCAGGGTATCTCAGCTTTGCAGTCTTGGTTTCTTCCAGCAGCTCTCCTGGTTCTGCTGACTCTGTCCGTTGGTAAGCCCGCCTTTGGAGTGCCTGGCTCTTCTGCTCTGAAGATCTTCTTCAGTTCTTCAGGTTGCAGTTCTTCAGGGTCGAGGTTCTTATCTCATGCCCAGGAAGAATGAGGGACATGGACTGCCCAAAAGTGAGAAAGCAGGATTTATTGAGAGGACAGAAAAACTCCCACAGTGGGAGAGAACCCAAAGGAGCTCCAAATTTGGGACCAAAAACCTGGTATTTATATAGCCTTAAGTCCAACTGATTGGCTAGCACTAGCTGTGAGCTGATAGGTTGCTTTTCGATCCCAGCAGTGAGTACTTAAGCTCTAATTTGAGAGGCTTGCAGGGAACTTGTTTACCAACGCTGAGTCTGAGAGGTCTGCTGGGAGTTTGCTACAGTGTTACCAGAGGACCCACCAGTCTGTCTGACAAGCCTTTTTCTAGCTATCACCTGTCTCATTTTGTTAAATTCTAGTGTGTCCACATGGCTCTTTGAGCTATGCCAGCCATGTTACTTAGCTTTCGCTTCCTCCTC
>NW_007172477.1:0-879 GCF_000164805.1 Carlito syrichta | reverse complement strand
ACCTCAATTTCTCAAGCAACTCATCTTTGACAAAGCCCCCACCGCCTACCAATGGGGAGAGGAGAACCTATTCATTAAATGGTGCTGGGAAAATTGGCTGACCACGTGCAGAAGATTGAAACAGGACCCCTATCTATCCCCATGCATAAAGGTTAACTCCAAATGGATCAGAGACCTAAATGTACAACCTCAAACCATAAGAACCTTAGAAAAGGAAGGAAATACTCTCATGGAAATCGGAACTGGCCATCCAATTCCTGTACAAAACCCGAAACCCACAGGACTTAAGAGAGAAGATAGACAAATGGGACCTTATTAAACTGACAAGCTTCTGCAAAGCCAAAGAAACCATCAAGAGAGCAGGGAGACAGCCTACAGACTGGGAAAAAGTATTTGCCAACTCTAGGTCTGACAAATGCTTAACATCCTGGATCTACAAGGAACTGAAGCGTACTGAAAAGAAGAAAACAAACAACCCCATTATAAAATGGGCAAAAGACATGAACAGACACTTCACAAAAGAAGACATTCGAGCAGCCAACAAACACATGAAGAAATGCTCAACCTCACTAATCATCAGGGAGATGTAAATCAAAACCACACTGAGATACCACCTAACTCCAGTCAGAATGGCAATTATCAACAACTCAAAAAATAACAGCTGCTGGAGAGGGTGTGGTGAAAAGGGAACACTTCTACACTGTTGGTGGGAGTGTAAACTAGTGCAACCTCTGTGGAAAGCAGTGTGGCGATTCCTAAAAGCTCTAAAAATTGACCTTCCATATGACCCTGCAATCCCCCTACTGGGAATATACCCTGAAGAACACAAATCACTGTATAAAAAAGATACCTGCACACGTATGTTTATCGCAGCATTGG
>NW_007172476.1:0-2448 GCF_000164805.1 Carlito syrichta | reverse complement strand
ATATATATATATATATATACATATATATGAAAAATGAAATTGGATTCTTATCTCATACCATATACATCAATCAACTGAAAATGGATTAAAGACTTAAACGTGAGATTTGAAATGCTACTAACTACTAGAAGCAAACAGGTGAAAACTCCATGGCATTCACTGGTCTTGGCAACAATTTTCTGGACATGACACCAAAAACACAGGAAACAAAATAAAAAATAAACAAATGGGATAATACCAAACTAAAATCTTCTCCAAAGCAAAGTAAGCAATCAACAAAATGAAGAGACAACCAATGGAGTGGGAGAAAATATCTATAAACCACTTATCTAGTTAGGGATAATATCCAGATTCTATAAGGAATTCAAACAGCTCAATAGCAAAACCCCTAAATAACTCAATTAAAAAAATGAGCAAAGATTCTGAAGACATTTCCTCAAAGAAGGCAAGTAAACAGCCAATAGTTATATTTTAAAATATTCAACGTCACTAATCATCAGGAAAATGCAAATTAAAATCACATTGTGATATCACCTCACACTTGTTAAAATGGCTATTATCAAAAAGATGAAGATAACAAGTGTTGGCAGGGATGTGAAGAAAAGGCAACCTTTGCGCACTATTGTTGGAAATGCAAGTTAGTACAGACATTATGGAAAACAATATGGAAGCTCCTCAGAAAACTAAAAATAGAACTACCGTATGATACAATTCCACTACTGGGTATATTGCCAAAGGAAATGAAAGCAGGAAGTCAAATAGATACTGCACTCTCATGCTCATTGCAGCATTATTCACAACAGACAAGATACAGAATCAACCTAAGTGTCTATCAATGAATGAATGAAGAAAATATGATACATATACACAATGGAATACTACTATCCATCTTTAAAAAGAAGAATGAAATTCCATCATTTATGACAACATGGATAAACCTGGGGATATTGTGTCAAATAAAATAACCCAGGTATCGAAAGACAAGTGTCACATGATCTTATTTACATGTAGACTCCAAAAACATCGAGGTCGTAGAAGCAGAGAGTAGAATGGTGGTTACCAAGGGCTGGTGGAGTATGACGATTGGGGAGATGTTAGTCAAAGGATACAAAATCAGTTAGGAAGAATAAGTTCAAGGAATCTATTGTACCGCATGGTGACTATAGTTAATAACAATATATTACATACAGATAACCTTTAACTTACAATGGTTCAACTTATGATTCTTTTTACTTTATAGAGGTGTGAAAGCAACACATATTCAGTACATTCTGGACTTATGATGGGGTTACATCCAGATACTCATCGTAATTTGGAAATACTGATATTTGAAAATGCAGTTTTGACTTTCAATATTTTCAGTTTACAATGGATTCATCAGGACATAACCATATTGTAAGCTGAAGAGCATCTGTACTTGAAAATTGTTAATAGAGTAGATTTTAAATGATTCTCATCATGAAAAAATGATATGTATGTGATGTAACTTTTATGCTATTTAGCTTAGTTTGGCCATTCCACAAAGTATAGATATATCAAAGCATCATGTTGTACACCATAAATATATATAATTTTGTCAATTATGGGTAAATTCACACATACATACATACATACATACACACACACACACATACACTAAAAATAAAGAAAAAAAGATTTCTTTTTTTCTTTTTCTTGTTTTTCTTTTAAATTTTTTATTTTAAAGATGTGGGGTACAGCCGGGCTCGGTGGCTCAGCCTGTAATCCTGCGCCTTTGGGAGGCTGAGGTGAGAGAATTGCCTGAGCCCGCAGGTTCGAGACCCGCCTGGGCAGCGAGACCTCCTCTCTACAATAAATAAAAAAAAAAATCAGCTGGGCGTGGTGGCTCATGCCTGTAATTCCGGCTACTCGGAAGGCTGAGGCAGAAGGATCGCCAGAGCACAGCAGACCGAGGCTGTGGTGGCCGGGAGCGGCCACTGCACTCCAGTCTGGGCTACAGAGTGAGACTCCAACTCAAAAAAAAAAAAAAAAAGATTTGGGGTACAATTCAGGGTTAGGTATGCAAATGTTCATTATGCAGGTCCCCTTGTTGATGAGGTATGCCTCCCCCACGCCCCGCAGATTCCCACTACTGCCAATCCTGCCCCCCCCCCCAGCGGTTACTCACTATTGCCAATCCTTAGAAAAAGAAGGATTTCTAAGCATATATATACATGGGAAGAAAAAACTACTTCAACTTGTTTAAAAATTGTTTGAGCTGAATACTATCTGCTCATATGGGTATAATCTATGTAGAAAATTTAGATTGTTTCTAATTATGTTGTCATTAAAAATATGACATGCATCTAATATAATGTAATTAGTAGTGTTATATATCTCCTTTGTTTGTTTTCTCCTCCCTTCACGGGTGAGAAATTCCCAGAAAGCAGAGACTTTTTCCTATAATAATCTTCCGTCTTCCAAAGTATC
>NW_007172475.1:0-888 GCF_000164805.1 Carlito syrichta | reverse complement strand
ACAGCTCACAAGGAGCTAGTCCAATCTCATCATTTCATGGGGACCCAGAAATGGAGAATATTTTATCTAAGGTCACTTAGCTGAGAGTCGGAGGAGCAAGGCATGTTCTCAGAGTACCTGTCTAAAATAATTATTAAGTCCTTGCTCTTATTTCCAGTTGTTGTTCTGAGCACTGTGTTAGATGTCATGTTGATTGCCTTAGTCAATCATTAAAACCATTTTGTGAGATAGACATTATTATTTTCCCCATTTTATAGGTGAGAACACTGAAATTTAGTGAGGTTAAGTTACTTGCCTAAGCTCCACTAGCTAGTATGTGGTGAAGTGTATGAAATGAGTTTCATGTGAGTACAGAGCTTGAATTCTCAAGCACTGAATCCTTAAAGTTGGAGGAGTGGGGAGTTGCCTGTGTATATGCTCAGAAAGCAGGAATTCTATCATATTCATCATTGAATCCTCATTTTCTAGCAAAATTCCTAAACAGGGACAGAAACCCCATAAATATCTGCTGAGTGCGTGTATGGCAATCATGTCTATTTGCTCCTTTAGGATCTAGTCTTTTCTTTCTCTTTCTCTTCTTCCTCTTCCTCTTCTTCCTCCTCCTCCTCTCTTCTTCTTCCTCCTCCTCCTCATTCTCCCCCTTGTCCTTCTCCTCCTCCTTCTCCCCTCTTCCTCCTCCTCCTTATTCTTCCTTATACTCCTCTTCCTTCTCTCCTCCTCCTCCTTTCTTCTCTTCATTCTCTTCCTCCCTCTTCATTCTCTTCTTCCTTCTCCTCTTCCTCCTCCTCCTTCTCTTCCTCCTTCTCCTTCTCCTCCTCTTTCTCCTCCTCAGTCTCCTCATCCTCCTCCTCTTCCTCTTCCTCCTCCTCCTTCTCCTCCTTCTAATTG
>NW_007172474.1:0-483 GCF_000164805.1 Carlito syrichta | reverse complement strand
ATAGATAGATAAGACAGATTCTTTAGATTCCATTTTTAAAAACAAACAAAAATGTTTCCCCTTCTTCATAGCCATATACAGTACTGCTGCAGCTAATAATCAACAGGGACATAGATTCAATAAAATATGGGAGCAACTCTAAATGTATGTGAATTTCCTTTGGGAGTAGAAACATGACTTGTTTCATCCTTTTTACATCTGTCTGTATTTCTCTTTCTAGATCTATGTTGTAGCAAAAATAAGAATATCCTCGGCTGGGCTAGGTGGCTCAGCCTATAATCCCAGAGGTTTGGGAGGCTGAGTTGAGTGGACTGCCTGAGCCCACGGGTTCAAGACCCACCTGGCCAACTTGGCAAGACCTCATCTCTACAATAAATCAAAAATCAGCCGGGTGTGGTAGCGTGCACCTGTAGGTCCAGCTACTTGGAAGGCTGAGGTGAAAGGATCACCGGAGCCCACCAGGTCGAGACTGCAGTGGCCAGG
>NW_007172473.1:0-1004 GCF_000164805.1 Carlito syrichta | reverse complement strand
ATAAATTCAAAATATTTTATTTCAATAATATCTTTATCGCTTCAGCGTAAATCATTTAATTACAAAATTTTCTTTATTGAAGATGCAATATCTCTTCAAAACTCTAAGTTGAGGAGACCTTTATCAGTTATACTGACAGCAGTGCAGTCTTTAGAAATACATAATTCATCTTATAGTAATCCCCCTTCTTGACAGATTTGTCATGGTTTGTCAGAGTTAAAGTGCAAGACATCTAATAACATGAAAAGATAATGCAGTATATATGCAGTGAGTGAATTCAACCTTTTCTCAAATATCTATGATTTTTAAAACCCCACAAAATCTTCATGATAATAGTTGTTGCATAAATTACACATTATTTCTGTGTTTTAATTTACAATATTCTACAAACCTCAAAAATATAATTCACAACTTTTGGGAAGCTTATTTTAGCGTTTTACCTGACACATACGCTCAAAACTATTCTTGCAAACATTTTTTACAATATAGTGCGATATTTAACATATATGTGAAAATAAAAGTCTCCAGAAAGTAATCCCTTGATTGGTCCAAAAATTATTTTACCAGATAAATTCTTTGATCTGTGTGAAATAGTATGGTCCTTTAGATGAACTGTAGACTGAAACTTCTTATAATTACAACGATATGTCCACAGTTACACGGCAAAGTGCTTCTTTATGAAAATTCAGAAAACAGACATGAGGAAAATATATTTTAGAGTCTCAAAGAACTGCAGCTGTTATTTTTCAGACTAGGTAATGAGTGAATTTTTTGTGTATGTGTTTGTTTTTTTAAAAAATTATAAGAACAAGTAAATATTACTAGCTCTACCAGATTAGTCTAGGAAGAAGAAAATTTACACATGATAAAATACAAAAGAACGGAAGAAAGCTCAACCTATGATGCAGATAACCGATCACAGGATATCAGTATGTCACCGATTTTGCGCATTTAAAATATGGATAGGCTATAAGGAAGAGTTCTTTTCCAGGAATTGTTGACTA
>NW_007172472.1:0-1156 GCF_000164805.1 Carlito syrichta | reverse complement strand
TACAACGATATGTCCACAGTTTCACGGCAAAGTGCTTCTTTATGAAAAATCAGAAAACAGACATGAGGAAAATATATTTTAGAGTCTCAAAGAACTGCAGCTGTTATTTTTCAGACTAGGTAATGAGTGAATTTTTTGTGTATGTGTTTGTTTTTTTAAAAAATTATAAGAACAAGTAAATATTACTAGCTCTACCAGATTAGTCTAGGAAGAAGAAAATTTACACATGATAAAATACAAAAGAACGGAAGAAAGCTCAACCTATGATGCAGAATAAACCGATCACAGGATATCAGTATGTCACCGATTTTGCACATTTAAAATATGGATAGGCTATAAGGAAGAGTTCTTTTCCAGGAATTGTTGACTAGTCCTTCTATCTCCACTGTAATGAAAATGATAAGAATGTTAGTTCAAACGTCACAGCTACATTTATTACAAGACTTTTACGATTTTTCTTTCACCTACTGAGCTCCTTTGAAAGGATGCAGCTGTAGAAGGGAAAGAAATTATGAAGGCGAGAAAGATCTAGAAATAACTCTGGCCATCAGGTGTCAGTAGAGATGAGGAAGAACACAGCACAGATGAACCCTCTGCAGGGTCTAGCAGAGAAACAAACACCGCAAGAGATGCAGCAGCAACAAGAAGCAGCCCTGTGGATGTTCAGATGTTGACATCTTCACTCTACCTCCTGCCTGGGGATTGGTGAGCTAGCATCAGACAACACTGCTAACAGAAAACCACCCTGTGTCCCCCACACCAGTGATCTTCTAGGCTTGGTTAGTGCTACAGAAGTGACAAAAAGAGACACGCTTTTCTACCATTATTAGTAGACTGAGGCAGAAGGCAAAGGAGCAAGCACAGCCAACTGCCCTGGTTTCCAGAGATGGGCTATGAGGTCCAGGAGTGAAAGGTCTGCACTGTGTCAGCCAGAGCACAGGGAAACAGACATAACTTCTTTGTTTCACAAAAAGGTATCAAGAATTAGAGGATCCTGGACAATAACTTTTATGAATGAAGTTCAGATATGTGGAAGAAATAACCCAAGGGTGGATGCTTCTCTAAAGAGCATGATACAAATAACTTTACTTAGAAAATACTTAAGGTCCAAATATTTTCCTTTTTGAGTGTTAGCAAT
This sequence comes from Carlito syrichta, assembly GCF_000164805.1. Taxonomy (NCBI): domain Eukaryota; kingdom Metazoa; phylum Chordata; class Mammalia; order Primates; family Tarsiidae; genus Carlito; species Carlito syrichta. The sequence goes on along the minus strand of NW_007172472.1, from coordinate 18 downwards.
ATATACACAAAAGAACAC
>NW_007172471.1:0-2851 GCF_000164805.1 Carlito syrichta | reverse complement strand
TGGTAGAGGGGGAGGGTCCTATTAAAAAAACAATGTGGTCTTTGTTCCTGGTTCCTGGCACACATTGGGATGTCCAGTTCCTAAAACCCTTGGGATGTCCCAGTGATGAGTGTCTTGTGTGTGCTAATAAGATGACCAGTGACTGGGATCTACTGCATGACTTCCAAAGCATGATTCGAGATTGGAAATTTCAGCCTCATCTCATCTCAGGAAGTGAAGAGAGGCTGGAGATTGAGTTGGCCAGTAATTTAATCAGCATGCCTGCATCACGAAAATTCCATTAAAACCTCCAGAACGACAGGACTTGGGGAGCTTCTGGGTTGGTAAGCACTCCCAGGTGTGGAATGGCAGTGTATGCAGGGAAGGCACAAGAGCTACAGGATCTGTCTGTCCCCTCTTCTCTACCCTACTCATCTCTTCATCTCTTCATGTAAGTAAAATGCTTTCTTGAGTTCTGTGCATTGTTCCAGCAAATTCTCGAACCTGGGATGGAGGGAACCCTACCGATTCTGTAGCCATATCGACCAATGTTTGGGCATCTGAAATGGGTCAGTCTTGTGGGATGTAGTCCTTAAACCTGCAGCACCTGACACTAACTGTGGGTAGTCACCATCAGAATAGGATTGTAGGATGACTAGCTTGTTGCCTGCAGAGTTGGAGAATTGGTGTCAGGAGAGAGAGACCACAGAAGTTAGCATTTGCTCCTCTCCATGGTTCCAGGGTCAGCACAGCACCTGGCCTGACATTATCTGTAAGTGTCAGCGGGGTGAACACACAGAGGGATACTGAGCAGGAAGGCAGACAGGCACGGCACTAGAGACATGGGTCCTTCCCCACCCACGTGCCCAAGAGACACACTGAGTCACCCAGGAATACCTGGGCCCACACGCTCACTGGGGCTGGGATTTGAATGACCTACGCATTATGATAATTGCTGCTGCTCCACCTCCTTTGGAAGAGTACACACCATCTCAAAGCAATTTTGTGGCAAATAAAGTATCCTAGGAGCACACTAGAGAAGAAATATTCTGACAGTAGTTTAGGCTTGAAAACAAATACAGTGTGGGAGTCCCTGAAAGGGAAATCCCAGGGGGCATGAAATCAGATGTGAGAATGTGGCTTGCCAATGAGGAAGCAGGAGAGAAGGGTGCTAGGTTGACTTATGGAAGATAATTGAGGCTTTATTTCTTTAATGGGTTAAAGGGCAGACTAGGTCAGTAGCAATGACGAACTGTCTAGTGTCTGTTCTCACCATGGCCATGGAAGAAAAGCAATGCGCCAAACACTATGTGGGTGGGGGGAGAGTTTTCCCATATCCCCATATTGTAGATGTTTTAGGAGGAGCCACTGAGGGGCTCTCCTTTGTGTCTCTCTGTGCTAGGGAGAGCTCTGAGCCAAGGATGAAGAGAGAGAATGAAGCCAGAGAAAGGATGCGGATATCCACAGCCGTCAGTAGAACTTGGTACTTTGTCCCTGAAGAACACACTTCCCTTCCCACTAAGCATCAGCAATGACCTTTCAGCTGTTTGTTTTAAATTAAAAAGATATACATATGCACTGTCAACGTCATACAAAAAGGCATAAATAATAATCTCTTCACCCTTGCTTATGAAACTAAAGTTCTAAACAAAAGTCAAATCTTCCTGCATGTCCCGCCCTCACCCTCTTTCTGCTCCACACAAAAGGCTGAATTTGGGTTGACCACTTCCACACAGTTCTGCACAACTTTCCGCACAGTTCTCTATGAAATCTAATACTATTCCGCACGTTTCAAACATATATAATGTAAACTTAAGACGTGTATCTGGAATAAACAGAGTTTGGTCATGATACACTATTTTTTAAAGAACATAAATGGCATCATTCTCTGTCATTTTTCTATACCTTGGTTCTTCTCCCAAAAAATAGACTCGTGAGTTTCACACCCACTCACATGTGTGACTCTTGCTTGCTTGTTTTTACTGCCTCATGGGATCCTACTGCCTGCACATGTCTCAGTCCATTCACTTTACCATCATCTTCCACTGATTGTTAGACAAGCCATGCTGCCATGAGAACATGAATATCCTGTGTGGCCTCCTGGCGCCCCGATGTGCAGGTGTCTGCCGTTTGTGGAACTGGATAGGTGAAGTAGCTCACGATTGTAGGAAGGGTCTGTGACTTTACTACATAGATAGCCCCACATTATCTCCACGATGGCTGCACGGCATGCAATCACCTCTCCCCGCCACATCCTGGCCCACATTGAGCACAAAGAAACTTTTCCATCAATAGTGGATAGTGTTTTGTTGTGATTTTAATTTTCCTTTCTTATGACGTATGAGGTTAAGTAACTTTGTATTTTTACAAAGGACCATCTCTGTTTCCTCTTTGGCAAGAAAGCTTTTGTTCATTTTCCTATTAGACTGCTTGACTTTGTCATACTGGATTGTAACAATGCAGCAAATATTAGAAACACTCACCCACTGGAAGATGAGTGGGTCTGTCCGTGGGCTCTCTCTTCTGACCTGCTCTGTGCCAGCTGTGCCTGTGCTGTGCTACATTGGCTCAATCAGTGTTGATTTACATATTGATATTTGATGAAGCAAATTCCCCACCATATTTTGCTCTACAATTCTCCTGGCTATTCCTGGCCCACATAAAGATTTTGCCAGCCAGGATACTTATTAGAATCATACTGAGGCCTAGTGATGAGTCCTCCTCTTTGTGAACATAGCATACAACTCCGTTTAGTTAGGACTCCTGCAATGACTTCCAAAAATGTGTAGAATTTTCTTCAAGTAAATCCACACAGGTTTTGATATACTTATTCTTAGTAACCTTACATCTTTTCTTGCTATTATAAAGAGTA
>NW_007172470.1:0-773 GCF_000164805.1 Carlito syrichta | reverse complement strand
CCAATCTATGTCTTTTCAGTGGTGCATTTAGTCCGTTCACATTTAGGCTAATAATTGAAATGCAAGAGTTGATCCCTGTCATAAGGTTCTTACAGAGTTGTTCCTGTTTATTTGTTGTCTTTCTTTGGGTTTTGGAGTTGGTTCATGTGTGTTTTTAATCTTTTGCCTGTACTCTTGTGAAGAATGCTGTTGTTCTTTTTTCTTTTTTCTTCTGTGTTCAGTACTTTCTTAAGTGTTTCTTGTAGAGGTGGTCTGGTGGCGGCGTAGGTTCTTAGGGATTGGATGTCTGGAAAAGATTTCAATTCTCCCTCATTTATGAAGCTTAGTTTGGCTGGGTAGGTTATTCTTGGTTGAAATTGTTTCTCTTTTAGAACTTTGAAGATAGGGCTCCAGGCTCTCCTGGCCTGAAGGTTTTCTGTGGATAAATCTGCTGCTATTCTAATTGGTTTTCCCTGGTAGGTAGTCTGGCCTTTTTCTCTTGCTGCCTTTAGGATTTTTCCTTTCATAGTTATTTGTTTAGGCGAATTATTGTGTGTCTGGGAGTTGGTCTTCTCGTTTGTTGTCTTGCAGGGGTTCTCTGAATCTCTTGTGTTTGAATTTTTTCATCCTTAATGAGATGAGGGAAGTTTTCTTGAATGATTTCATGAAATGTTTGTTCCAGTGTGGCTTCTGTTTCTCTTTCTGCCTCAGGAAGCCCAATTATTCTTAGGTTTGGTCTCTTGAAGTGATCATTCATCTCTTGCAGGTTTTGTTCTGTCTTTTTGAGCTTCTTG
>NW_007172469.1:0-3195 GCF_000164805.1 Carlito syrichta | reverse complement strand
TTTTGAATGCCACTCTTCTGCAATGGGTGCTCAGATCATTGACCCTTCTCTATGAAAAATGTCCAGGTGACTAATCCTTTGTGATCTGTGCCCCAGTAACTAGTTTTCCCTCTATGATCACTGCCCTAGTGACTAAATCTCCTATATATTGAGTGCCACAATGACAAACCCTCCTTTATAATGTGTGTCCTTGTGACTAGCCCTCCTTTGCTGGGTGCCCCACTAATAGGCCTCTTTCATACTGGGTGCCCTAGTGACTAGCCCTGATCCATTTAGGGTACCCCAGTGGCTGAACCTTCTCTGTGAATGGTGACTCAGTGACTGATCTTCCTTCATAATGGTTTTTCCAGTGACTAACCCTCCTCTTATGGGAACACCTTTTACTCAGCCTCACCCATAATTTGTGACTGATGTTCCAATGGCACACCATCCTCTGTGCTAGTTGCTACAGTGACTAGCCATCTCCTGTGATGAGTATCCTAGTTACTGACTTTCTCCAATATTGTGACCCAGTGACTAGCCCTCTTCTCTGATGGGTGCCATGTTTATGGACCTCTTCCATAATGGGTGACCAGTGACTGGCCCACTGCTGTGAAGAATATTCCTGTGATTTGGCCTCCTCTGCATTAGGTTCTCCATTGAATGGGCGGCCTTCATGAACAGTGTCCAGTGTCCCATCCTCATCCAAGTTGGTTGTCACAGTGATTAGTGGCAGCCCTGCTTTTATGCAGGGTATAGCAATAGCCACTGCCTTGAAAGGAGAAACTTACACACAATTTGTGCAGAGAATGCAAAACTGTAATAATAAACCAAAAAACAACTCTGTCCTGACTTGCTATACTTGTGGGCAACCTGGCCATATTAGCAGAAACTGTCCAGCTAAACAAGGGCTGCAAAAGTCTCCAATGCAGTTACCTAATGAGGGCTCTCGAACAAAGTCTTTGTGTCCTATATTTAAGAAAGGTTTTCACTGGGCTAAGGATTGCAGATCTAAGTTTCACAGAAATGGCACTCCATTAACAAAACAGCAATCTACAGTGCCAAATTCGGGAAACTGGTTGAGGGGCCTGCCCTGACCCCAGAAAACAATAGGGGCAGCCTCCACCATTAATCCGTTCATACCCTTTGTCCCATCTCAGAACTCATCAGAGCCACCCCAGGGAGCACAGGACTGGACCTCTGTTCCTCCACCACAACAATATTAACTCTGAACATTTCAGTAACTCCCATTTCAACAAGAGTTAAAGGCCCTCTTCCTGATGGAATAGTAGGGATTATTTTAGGGAGAAGCTCTTTGTCTCTCCAAGAATATTCATTATTCCAAGAGTGGTGGATTCTGATTATACAGGGGAAATTATTCAGGTGCTTGTCGCTCCCCCTAACAAAACTGTACAATGTAATAAAGGCCAGAGGATAGCTCAGCTATTACTTTTACCTTATCATAAAATGGGCAAGTCCTTAACTGATGAGCCCAGGGGTGACTCTGGATTTGGCTCAAGTGATTTTGCCTTTTAGGTTCAGGAAATTACTAACTCCAGACCTCTAAAAGATTTGTTTATACAAGGAGTTAAAATTAAAGGCTTGTTAGATACAGGGGCAGATGTTTCTTGTATAGCAGGAAAGGATTGACCTTCTTCTTGACCAATGCAGCATGCCCATTCAGGACTTATTGGCATTGGTTGAGCACCTTCTGTGGCAAAAAGTTCTCAAATTTTAAACTTGACAGATCATCAAACTTCAGGGACTTTTTGCCCCTACATCATCCCCTCTATCCCAATTACACTCTGGGGGTGAGATATTCTTACCCAGATGGGAACACTTTTATATAGTCTGGATGACAGGGTGTCAGCACACATGCTGCAAATGAAGTACAATCCCTTTAAGGAACTTGTTGGGAGCTGGCCTTGGAGGCCCACTGAGCATTAGGGATCAGGAAGGGCCATTGACCCTGAGACCACTAGGATGTGTTCGGGAGTTGTTGACCCATTCCCTCCCTCCTTTTCCATTTGGCACAAACTACCAAGAAAAGCTCCAGCTGGCTCTAACAGAAAACTCTGAGACCGGAACATAAACAGTTAACCTAGGAGTCTATTGTTCCCATTCCCCATGGCTTATGGTCTTTTGCTTTATCACAATTTAAGTTTGGCTTTGAGTCACATTGAGGAGCCTTAGTACAGGTCACAGGTTCTCTTGATGCAACCTTTAGAAATTTATAGATATAGGTTTTAGAAAATAGTTTATATAGATTAAGAAAAATTAAGTAACCATTTTATTATAGAAGCGTGGTTAGTTCAGTTTGATTTAGGGGGGCTAGTGAAGTTTGAATTGGGCCAGCTGGTTCTAGGAGAGTGTAACCATAGCAACAATTCAAAAAACTAGTTTGAATTAGTACATAATAGTAGAAGTTAATAATTCACTATGGTGGATTGGGTTTAGACATGATGTAATCAAGATGATGTAGTTGTAATACAATTAAGGGCACATAAGAAACTGGTTTGGGGAACATTAAGTTAGCATAAGATACAAAAAGACAATTTGTGATTGTTCGTTCTCATGTTCTTCCTTGCATATGAAACAACATTTGCTTGAGAGTGGAGGGTGTCCTTTGTGCACCTGAACCTGTTCATGTGAAAGGCACATGCTACCTTTGTTTCCTGTAATAATGACTTTGCAGAGTTTGGTGATAAAAGCCCTGAGATTACACCCATTAAACAGCTTCTGGTCACCTGAGCAGGAGTCCAGTCTCTTTCTTTCTCCCCTCTTCTCTTTCTTTCTCCAGAAAAATCGCCAACGCTGCCACACCTTCCAAGGGACCCTCTAAATCTCTGCGGAGCTGGCCCCCCACAGGAACTGGGAAAAGTTGGCCAAGGAGTAAGGGAACCCATCCAGGTCACCAAGAGGAAAGACCGGTCTGGCATAGGCTATTCAAGTTTATCCTAGGTGCCATTGTTCCTAAAGCTGCTGATCCTATTATCTGGAAATCTAACGAACTGGTTTGGGTGCAACATTGGCCTATGCCCTCAGAGAAATTTAAGGCAGTGAAAGAATTAGTCCAACAGCAATTAGAGGCTGGTCATATAGAGCCTTATACCAGTCCTTGGAATACCAATATACTCGTCACAAAGAAAAAATCTGGTAAGTGGAGACTTTTACAAGGTTTAAGAGCCATTAATGCCACCATGGAAGCTATGGGTG
>NW_007172468.1:0-2936 GCF_000164805.1 Carlito syrichta | reverse complement strand
CTTGATTTCGTCTGCGACAACTCCACTTCCAAGTAAGATCCCATTTGCAGCTGGGGATTAAGATGTCAGCATATATTTTTTTGGGAAATGTAGTTCAGCTCATAACAGATTGTGAGAAAAAAATGTTACAACTTCTATTTTTGCTTATTTCTTTTTTTAGCAAAGTGTCTTTGTTATTTCGTGTGTTTTGTAATAATAACGGAGGCCTCCTTATGTATACATCATAAGCAAATCTTACCCAGGGTTTGGGGATTGTGCTCGGACTTGAGTGATGAGAATATACTTAAAAGATAAGGCAATCAGGTCACTGATCTGACTCACAGAGGGACTGTGTCTTCCTTTATCTGGGCTGTTATAACAAAACCCCATAGACTGGGTGGCTTCGAGGACAGACGTTTGTTTTCTCATAGTTCTAGACTGAGAAGTCCAAGATCAAGGTGCCAGTTCCATTTCTAGTGAGGACCTCTTGTTGGCTTGCAGATAGCTGCCTTTTCCTATGTCCTCTCATGGCTGTCATGGTTGTCCGGGGAAGGGGAACTCTCTGGTGTTTCTTCCTCTTTAAATTTTATATTTTTTAGTTTCACTTTTGAGTCAGTGTCTAGTTGCCCAGGCTGAAGTGCAGTGACATGATCACAGCTCCTCAACATCCTGGACTCAGGCAATCCTTCCACTTCGGCCTCCCGAGTAGCTGGGATATAGGCACATGCCATCATGCCCAGCTGACATTTGGATTTTTCATAGAGACAAGGTCTCACTGTGTTGCCCAGGTTGGTCTTGAACTCCTGGGCTCAAGTCATCCTCTTTCCTTGTCTTCTGAAAGTGCTGAGATTTCAGGTGTGAGTCACTGCACCCAGCCCTGCTGTTTCTTCTTAGAAGGATACATATCTTTTCAGATTGGGTCTCACAACTACAATTTGTATTGCTTTAGTTTTTTTTTTCTCCAGAGGTGGGTCTCACTGTGTTACCCAGGCTGGTCTCAAAGTCCTGGCATCAAACTATTTTCCCACCTTGGCCTCCCAAAATGCTGAGATTACAGGCATGGGCCATTGTGCCCAGCCCAGACTTTTTTGTTTTTTTTTAAATAAAGGTTGTTTTTGTTTTATTTTGTTTTTAAGCAGTTATGAAGTCTCATTCTGTTGTCCAGGTTGATCTCAAACTCTTGGCCTCAAGCAGTCCTCTAGCCTCAGCCTCCCGGAATTGCAGGTGTGAGCCACAGTGCCTGACCTGTTGTAGACTTTCAGGGGCTATGGCTGAAGTCTGGAGACAGGGCCAGGTATGGCTTGGGCAAGTTGGAGCTCTTGAGTCACTTCTGAGTAACCAGCCACCCCAACAGCATCCAGCAGATGTCTGGAGTCTCAACCTTCCACTGGTGTCTTTCCATAGGTGCCTGCTATTGTCTGCAGGTCTTGGAGCCCTGACTTGTTTGAACCTCACAGAATCCCATCGAGTCCTGAAGCATCTGGGGCCATGGGTTTGTCTGGCTGCTGCCATGCTCACTGCCTCTGCCCAGGTGCTGACACAGCCACACAAGGGTTGCTTTGCCCCAGTGTTTTGCATTGTGCACAGTGCTGTGTGCTGGTGAAGGAGATGGGTGGTGATGGAGGGTACCAGTCTCTCTGAAAGAGGGACTGGCAGCACTTCTTAGTTTATTGTGTGTGTACCCTCTGGCCCTGCAAACCCACTTCTGGGAGTCTGTATTCTAGAAACAAAGGGGGAAACTTTCAAAGACATTTGTTCTACAGTGTTGCTAACATAGTAGTACCTCAAGGACCACCCAGCTGGTCCACGATCTCATGCCCAGCAGTCATGGAATCATGTGGGATGCCTGTGTCCACCTTGGTGCATCAATTTGGGAGGCACACCGGGTTGGACTGTCCCATGACTGATGGTTTTACCTCCTTGACTTGATTTAAGGTGATGCCTGTCTACCTTTCTCTACTGTAAAGTTTCTATTTTTCTCTTTATGTGTTGTCAGGAGGAACTGTATAAAAGTTTTACTTCTTGTGCTTCACCAAAACTAATTTTGGCATTTGTTGATAATTCTTGCCAAAAGCAGTTATCACTGTGGTCAGATCACTATATTCTGTTTTCACTATTACTTCTCTTCTCCATTTTTCAATTAACATTTTACTGTAAGGAATAACTTTCCTTTCTTCTACATTTAAAAGAATTTCATTACTTTTACCAGTGTGGCCTCCCAGATTTCATGCTTTATTGGGTATTATCCATGACCCTAATACATGTTTTGCTCAAGAGTTCCCTAGATTGGCCATTGGGATGCACGTTGGGTCTCATGTCTTTCTGACACTTCCCCATCATTGCTCGAGCACTGCCTTTTTTGGCATCACAAGATACTCCAGAGTCATTGTGTATGTGGTCTGCTCCTGCTGTGGGGTCAGCCTTCCCTTCCATGGCCTTCCTGCCAGGTGCATAACCCGAATTTTGTAAGGAGGAAATATTGGACAAACACACAGAGTGACATTTTGCCCAGTAACTGCTCAGTGCTCTTCAAAAATCAAAGACAGAGAAGGACCAAGGAATGATTCCAGGTTTTTTAATTTTTATTTTAAAGATGTAGGGTACAATTCACATGGATAGGCTTGGTGGGTGATTGCCCAGTGTCTGAAGATTGGCTTCTGGCTCGCGAAGAACCTTATTGGGGGGTGGTGTGGATTGCATTGTGTCTCCCCTCCCAAATGTGTATGCTGAAACCCTAACCCCCAATGTCTTAGATGTTCTGAGATGGGGCCTTTTGGAGATATTTGGATGAGATCATGAGGGTGGGTCTTTCATGATGGGATTAGTATCCCTTGGAGAAGAGACCCCAGAGAGTTTGCTCTCTCTCCCCTCTCACCTGTCTCTGCCTCCTGTCATGTGAGGACACAGCAGAAGGCAGCATCTGCAGCCCAAGAAGCGACCTATCTCTGAAACCAACC
>NW_007172467.1:0-816 GCF_000164805.1 Carlito syrichta | reverse complement strand
CAGGATATATTCCAGTAGGGGGATTGCGGGGTCATATGGGAGGTTGGTATTAGAGTTTTTAAGAATCGCCACACTGCTTTCCACAGAGGTTGCACTAGTTTACACTCCCACCAACAGTGTAGAAGTGTTCCCTTTTCACCACACCCTCACCAGCAGCTGTTGTTTTTTGAGTTGTTGATGATTGCCATTCTGACTGGGGTTAGGTGATATCTCAGTGTGGTTTTGATTTGCATCTCCCTAATGATTAGTGAGGTTGAACATTTCTTCAAGTGTTTGTTGGCCGCTCGGATGTCTTCTTTTGTGAAGTGTCTGTTCATATCTTTTGCCCATTTTATAATGGGGTTGTTTGTTTTTTTCTTTTCAGCACATTTGAGTTCCTTGTAGATCCAGGATGTTAAGCCTTTGTCGGACCTGGAGTTGGCAAATACTTTTTCCCAGTCTGTAGGCTGTCTCCCTGCTCTCTTGATGGTTTCTTTGGCTTTGCAGAAGCTTGTCAGTTTAATAAGGTCCCACTTATCTATTTTCTCTCTTATGAGCTGTGGGTTTGGGGTTTTGTTCAGGAATTGGATGCCAGTTCCGATTTCCGTGAGGGTTTTTCCTTCATTTTCTAAGGTTCTTATGGTTTGAGGTTTTACATTTAGGTCTCTGATCCATTTGGAATTAACCTTTGTGCATGGGGATAGATAGGGGTCCTGTTTCAATCTTCTGCATGTGGTCAGCCAGTTTTCCCAGCACCATTTACTGAATAGGTTCTCCTCTCCCCAGTGGTAGGTGGTGGAGGCTTTGTCAAAGATGAATTGGTTGAGAAATTGGAAT
>NW_007172466.1:0-831 GCF_000164805.1 Carlito syrichta | reverse complement strand
TCAGTGTGGTTTTGATTTGCATCTCCCTAATGATTAGTGAGGTTGAACATTTCTTCAAGTGTTTGTTGGCCGCTCGGATGTCTTCTTTTGTGAAGTGTCTGTTCATATCTTTTGCCCATTTTATAATGGGGTTGTTTGTTTTTTTCTTTTCAGCACATTTGAGTTCCTTGTAGATCCAGGATGTTAAGCCTTTGTCGGACCTGGAGTTGGCAAATACTTTTTCCCAGTCTGTAGGCTGTCTCCCTGCTCTCTTGATGGTTTCTTTGGCTTTGCAGAAGCTTGTCAGTTTAATAAGGTCCCACTTATCTATTTTCTCTCTTATGAGCTGTGGGTTTGGGGTTTTGTTCAGGAATTGGATGCCAGTTCCGATTTCCGTGAGGGTTTTTCCTTCATTTTCTAAGGTTCTTATGGTTTGAGGTTTTACATTTAGGTCTCTGATCCATTTGGAATTAACCTTTGTGCATGGGGATAGATAGGGGTCCTGTTTCAATCTTCTGCATGTGGTCAGCCAGTTTTCCCAGCACCATTTACTGAATAGGTTCTCCTCTCCCCAGTGGTAGGTGGTGGAGGCTTTGTCAAAGATGAATTGGTTGAGAAATTGAGGTTTTGCTTCTGGGATCTCAATTCTATTCCATTGATCTATATGCCTGATCCTATACCAATACCAAGCTGTTTTGATGATTGTAGCCTTATAGTAAAGTTTGAAGTCTGGTAGTGTGATACCACCTGCTTTGTTTTTTGCTGAGGATTGTTCTGGCTATTCTTGGACGATTGTGTTTCCATATGAATTCCTGGATTGTTTTTTCTAGGTCTGAGAAGAATGTTGCTGGT
>NW_007172465.1:0-804 GCF_000164805.1 Carlito syrichta | reverse complement strand
TGTAATTTAGTAGTGCTATATATATTCTCATTGCTTGCAACAGACCTCTGCAACTTTTTCAATTTGCAAAAGTGACACTATTCCTACTGAACAACAACTCTCTATTTTCTCCCCACCACAAACCTCTGGCAATCACTGGTTTTGTTTTCGTTTTTGTCTTTTATAACATAAAGTCACCAGTTGAATGCCTAACATTTGAAGAAGGACTAAATAAATTAAGATTTATTCCTGTGATTTAATATTACACAGACATTGAAATAATTTTTCCTAAATAGCAAATGACACAAGGATTGGAGAAGTCCCTCATATAATATTAAATAAAAAGAAAAGCCATAATATTTATATCCAAATTTCTTATTTGCATGCTTGTTTATTCTTTATCAGTCTTGATTCAAACTTATTTTGGGTGATTTGTCCATCCTATGTTCTCCATTCAAGTAAGGATTAGGTGTTCTTCTACTCAGAAATGTTATTTCAAATCTCAAATTCATCAAATCTCTACACTATGCATTTATTTGTGTAGGGCTTTGACACGGTATGGAGGTATCTTGACATCAGACCCTTAAAGTCACCTCTTTGAGCCAGATCATCAGGGACTGTGCATCTGTGGGCATTTTGTGGACCCTCATGGGACGGCTGTCACTAACTATGCCTGAGAGGCTGCTGTCTGTGTCCAGAGGTTATTGCAAAATGTGGTCCTGAAAGACCCACACCTGTGGTGACTGTGGGAGTATGAGGGGGAACTTGTCCTTCTTATGAATAGATAATTATTTGTTGCTTTTCACATTTAAAGACTTTGGTTTT
>NW_007172464.1:0-895 GCF_000164805.1 Carlito syrichta | reverse complement strand
AACTTCCCTCTGAGTACACGGCTTTCCTTGATGCAGACCAGATTCTCACCCACACACATCCCAGGTGTGTCCTCCCTCAATTCCTTCCCACACCTGCCTTCCCCACTGCCTTTTCTCCACAGTCCCTGCTTAGCTGAATGTGCTCTCTATTTCACGTGTATGTAGCAGTCGTTGGCTTCTCACTGCCGGCATAGAGATGCTCCTTCCATTCAGTTCCTAGTGGGACCTCTGGATGTAGAAGAGCCTTGACACATAGAAGAACTCAGGAAATATTTGCTTCCTGCACATAAACTTTTCTCACTTGTCGTTATGCATGCAAAGCTGAAAATTAGATGCAAACAGGAGCTTACCTTTCAAAGATGAATGCCTAAGAGCTTCATGGCCCCAAACATTTCTCCTTGGCAAGTGATGCAGGCCCCGTGATACCAACATGTCATCCAGGAAGCTGCTCAGTTCAGGGGAATCACTTGCAGTGTGCTTTTCACTCATGGACACTTAGAGTCACCAAGGAGTAGACAGAACCAGGGAGACCAGAGGGGCAGGACTGGAAAAGGCCCCAAGGAAGGAATCATGCTGGAGAATGGGGCTCAGAGGTGCCCAGGAGCTTTAGAGCCCATGAACAAGAGGGCACAGGAGGCCAACATCCTTCTGCCCCGCAGGTCAGCCTGGTTCACAGGCACACCCATCACCATGCACAGGGCCCTGTGTCTCCCCTGCAGCTATTATACAACCAGTTGGCCCTAAAGGAAACCGAGGAACCCAATCACTTGCCCAACAGGAAGCAAAGCTGAGGTGCCAGCTGGTGGTATGCCTGGACCCACAGTTCTTGGGGTGTGACGGGTCACTCATCGCATATGCTAGGCCATTGGAACTATATTGTGACTGCTGGATTCAG
>NW_007172463.1:0-728 GCF_000164805.1 Carlito syrichta | reverse complement strand
CACTGAGCCCTCCCCAGGGAAAGAGCCTGGTGCAGGTGGGTGGTTCTGCCTGGGTGCCAACCCCTCCAACCACCTCATTCCCCATGGTGGAACCTCTCACTCCTCCCAGGGGCCATCTCTGGGAAAGGGAGGGTGTGAGTCTCAAACCTTTGGGGTCCAGGACAGCCGGGTGACTCACGCCTGTCTCCTGGCACTCAGGAAGCCACGGCAAGAAGATGCACAGAGCCTGGGAGCTCAAGACCAGGATGGACACCATAGCAAGCCCCCACCTCGACCCCAAGCAAACCTCAGAAAACCTTGGTTGAGAGCAGGTCTTGGCAGGAGGATCTCCTCTGGCCCAGAGTTCAATCCAGGTAGGAAGACCAGGATGTTGACAAAATGGAAAGCCTGTGATCACAGCAGTTTGGGTAGACCAAGTCCGAGGGGTTGAGCCGAGTTGGGCAGTTTGAGAGAAGCCTGGGAAACCTAGTGAGGGAAGAAAATGAAGAAAGATAGAATGAAAGAAATAAAGAAATAAAGGAATCCATTCTTCTGCAAACCTCCTGTCATCTGTCCATTCCCCCTCACACCCCCACATGTAAGTGGCCCCCAAGCTCGGCTCTTCCAGTCCCAAACCCCCAAATGGCTGCCCCCCTTGGGTGCAGGAGTTCCCTATGCTCGCTGGCCAGGTTCCGGCCAGCACTCCTCTCCGAGGTAAGAAATGTGTCCCAAGCAGGCCAACCCTCCGA
>NW_007172462.1:0-883 GCF_000164805.1 Carlito syrichta | reverse complement strand
TGAGAGCAGATCTTGGCAGGAGGATCTCCTCTGGCCCAGAGTTCAGTCCAGGTAGGAAGACCAGGATGTTGACAAAATGGAAAGCCTGTGATCACGGCAGTTTGGGTAGACCAAGTCCGAGGGGTTGAGCCAAGTTGGGCAGTTTGAGAGAAGCCTGGGAAACCTAGTGAGGGAAGAAAATTGAAGAAAGATAGAATGAAAGAAATAAAGAAATAAAGGAATCCATTCTTCTGCAAACCTCCTGTCATCTGTCCATTCCCCCTCACACCCCCACATGTAAGTGGCCCCCAAGCTCGACTCCTTCCAGCCCCAACCCCCCAAATGGCTGCCCCCCTTGGGTGCAGGAGTTCCCTAGGCTCGCTGGCCAGGTTCCGGCCAGCAATCCTCTCCGAGGTAAGAAATGTGTCCAAAGCAGGCCAACCCTCCGACTTGACAATGAGGACCTTCCACCAAGTAAGGCCAGGGACATATCCCTCACACAGGGACATTTCCTCCCCCAATCCCAATGTTTCCTGGCTCTAAATTCAGTCACCCTGTGAACACACCACATGCAGTTGGAATCTGTACGATTCTGATGCTGTTGGCGACAGGGTCTTGCTTTTTGGACCAGGCTGGGGCCTGGGGACACAACCGTCATTCACCACCAGCCTCAAAATCACGAGCTTCAGCGATCCTTCCACTTCAGCCTCCAGAGTGGCCGGGACGACTGGCACCTCCACCCCAGATCCCCTGTTGCGATAGGTGTGGTGACTGTATCCCCCTGCATGGTCAGGGCAGGCCTTAGTCTCCTGTGCTCCAGCCATCCTCCTGTCTTGGCTTCCCAGATTGCTGGGATTCCAGGCATGAGCTGCCACACTAGGCCTTCTGGTTCATTCTTGACAAA
>NW_007172461.1:0-539 GCF_000164805.1 Carlito syrichta | reverse complement strand
AGGATCTTGCTTTTTGGACCAGGCTGGGGCCTGGGGACACAACCGTCATTCACCTCAAGCCTCAAAATCATGAGCTTCAGCGATCCTTCCACTTCAGCCTCCAGAGTGGCCGGGACGACTGGCACCTCTACCCCAGATCCCCTGTTGCGATAGGTGTGGTGACTGTATCCCCCTGCATGGTCAGGGCAGGCCTTAGTCTCCTGTGCTCCAGCCATCCTCCTGTCTTGGCTTCTCAGATTGCTGGGATTCCAGGCATGAGCTGCCACACTAAGCTTTCTGGTTCATTCTTGACAAAACATCGAGGCCGGTCTTGGGGGCTCAGCCTCGTCATTCCAGTGCTTTGCAAGGCTGAAGCTAGCAGCTGGCCTGAGCCCATGGCCTGAGACCCGCTCAGGCATCTTGGAGAGACCTGGTCTCTACCATCCATCCCAAATTAGCCAGGCATGGTGGAGCGCACCTGTCCTTCGGTCTCCTTGGAGGACCAGGTAAAAGTTCACCAGATCCTGGCGTGCCAAGGCTGTGGTGGCTGGGCGCAAGAC